>NC_136072.1:901922230-902219730 GCF_964261635.1 Lissotriton helveticus | reverse complement strand
GCATGGCTGCGAGTCTAACACTAGCAGAAGACCTGATTTTTTTGCGTCAGGACCGGCATCAGACCCGGCGGCCCTGGAACCCTCAACCAAAACAGGGAGAAAGCGAACCCAGCGCAGGAGGGAGAGGCGCAGGACATGCAGGCAACATCAGAGGCAGGGGATCACAAGGAAAAAATTGGATACACCAATGAACCCACCTGACAATACAGTTATCAATCTTTCTGACACCACCTTAACCACAGCAGGAGTACAATTGCTCTCTCTCGGATAAGCATTCTGTCCTGAAAGCAATTTTAAATATAACCAGTCTAGAGTGGATGTATACAAGTTCATACGTAAGTTGAAGCTCCTCAAATTCTTTCAACTTAAGAACTCCACAACAAGTAACACCAATGTGCTGCCACCTAAGGAATCCAGTTCCAATTTATTGGCAGCTGATGCTTACAATCTCAGGTTCCTCTATTTACTGGCCAGCGATAAGGATGATGATGGCAGTTCTACTCAGGAGGAATTACAGGGGACTGGTATCAACATCAGCAGCCCTATCAGTAGCCCTTTTTGTACTACCTCCACGTTTGTACCAATATTGCCCAAAGATGTGATAGATGTATTTAGTGATAGGGTCACTGAAGATTTAAAAAAAATTTAACAGATCTATCAATCAAGGCAAGTATTGCATGAGGCATATGGAAATACAATATTCGAATCTTATTTGCAAACTAAGGGATAACAAAAATCTCATTCTTAATAAATCTGATAAAGGAGGCTATAGTGTACTCTGGCCTACAAACCAATATATGGATGAAGCCATGTACCATCTCAATGAGACAGCTTGTTAAAAAACAGCCTCTTTCTAAGACCTTAGACATGTGAAGGAAATGTTATTCAAAGAACTAGCCCAGTGGAAACGATTGGGTCTCATAAGTAAAAACTAAATATTTGTTTCTAAAAAATGAGCATCCTGTGACCCTGGTACTTTACTTCATCCCTAAGGTCCACAAGAACGTTACACCTACCCCTGGCAGACCTATAATTTCAGCGCAGAAGAGTTTATTGGAACCTTTATCCAAATACGTTGACTTCTTCCTACAAGAGTTTGTTTTAGGTTTACCATCCTTCATTAAAGACACTTGGGACTTCCTCAACAAATTACAAAGCATAACATGGGATACTGAATGTTTAAGTATGGATATAACCTCATTATACACTAGCATCCACCACAGCGATGGTATTAAGGCAGTACAACATTTTTTGGGTCAACGAGATATACAGTATTATGAACATTACAAAATTATTGTCATAATGATTGATATTTCTTTAAGAAACAATTTCTTCTTGTTTAACAAACAGGTATATCAGCAATTATGAGTGGCTATGGGTGCATGCTTCTCTCCCAGCTGCGCATGTTTACATGTGGGCTTGTGGGAGGAGCATGTCCTCAGAAGACAACATAAACAGATGTATGACACCCATGTCCAGCATTGGTGGAGATTTATAGACTATGTGTGTGTGGTATGGAAAGGTTCCAGAACATTAGCTATTGACTTTGTAGACGCCATTAACACCAACACACAAAATCTGAAATTCACTGTTACCATCAGCGACACCAGTGTAGAATTTTTGGATGTACCAGTATACATCGAGGAAGGGCATGTACACACCAAATTGCACAGAAAGAGCACTCTCCACGCTAGGAGTTCCCATCCTCGACATCTGATTCACAGCATTCCCTATGGGGAATTCTTGAGAATCTGCCATATTTGCAGCAATGACAGGGAGTTAGAAATTTGTCAAAACGAGGCAGTTCAGCGTTTTAAAGCTCGTGGGTATATGAGCAAAGATCTGACTGCAGCCCTCAATAAAGCCAACATGCTCACTAGAGGCACTTGTCTTCATGTCAACACTGAGGTCCATGTTGAGAACTCCATAACCCAGAGAGAGAGGAAAGATCCTCCACAAGAAGTTAGACTGATCTCTGCATATTGCAGGCAGGAAAAGCAGATCAGGAGAATTATTTAAAACCATTGGCCCATTGTTCTTAACCTATCCCAGATCGTACCGCAGTTGCCATCATTGACCTTTAGCCATGCACCCTCCATGAGGGATGCACTGGTCAAGAGTAGTCCCGAAGTCAGCCCCACTCTCACATGGTTGTCATCTAAATGTGGATTTTTTAAGTGTAGCTCTTGCTGAGCTTGCAAATTTGGTATTACCACCATGGAGTACACCACAGCCTTTAACACTAAACCCATTAAGATCCAAGGGTTTTTTACTTGTCGCAGTGACTTTGCTGTCTATGTGCTTCAATGCACATGCGGTTTGAAGAACATAGGGAGCACTAAGCTCCAGGTATATAACCGAATACTCCAACACCCTAGAGCAGTGGTGAACTATGACCCTAACTACCCAGTGGCAAGACACCTTAAATTGGTACATAATAATAATCTTAATGATTTAAAATACTTTCTGATAGGGGCTGTTCCTAAATCAATACGCGGGGTCAATAGAGAAAGACAACTGCGACAGCTTGAATCTTTCTTTATTCTACAACTAGAAACGAAGATGCCCAATGGTTTAAACACTGGGAGGATTTACACAACTTTCTTTAATGACACCAGCATTTAGAGTTTTTTTTAGACTTACTGTCTATATCCCCTGTCCCTATAGCTGTATTGCTTCATCTGTCCTTTAGATACACAAGCAAGTTACATAACTATTCTTGTTTTTGAACCAGACTTTCAAGCTCCTAGAGACGGGGTGATCTACATGATGAATTATCTTGTCGAAGTAGTGATGGACATATTTGGTGCATCATATGTTTAGTATATCATGACCTATAACAGTTTTCACCCTTTGTTATTGAATTTTATTACTATCGGCTGCATTCAATTATGTCCGCTTTGCACTCGCACTTTAATCTTTTTAAAGTTGCGTCTTTTCCCGGGGCTCGAGGAAATTTAGTTTTATATTGTATTTGTGATAGTTTTACACACTTTGCACAAGCACTTTAGTCCTAGCACCTTAGCATTTAGCACTTTATGATATGGGTGTGATATTAAAGCAACAGCACTTTGAATGTTTGTACTGTGAGTAAATGTTAACATATTTATTTGGACAATTTTTAGGATACTATTAGATCTAGGACCATATGCATTATTATGCCACTATGACAGTATTCTAGTGCACTATGTACTAATTGCTGATGGTTTTCTACTGCTGATGAGATAGATCATTTTAAAACCTCTTTAATTTATTTTAGTGTTTTTTATCTATTTATCCACTCACTGTACTTTAGTATTACATGCATTTTCATCGTAGTCTGTTGTGTATATCTATTTACACTGAGAGGGAGTCTAATTCCTTACAGATGTGTTACTAGTCACTATTTAAATGTAATTCACTCGTTAGCGCGTCATGTGATCAATACCGTGAGGTAATTGTCGAAACGTGCCATGCTGGGCACTGGCCAAGGGTTGACTGGTTGCTATGTGATTTACAACGAGAAATAAAGCAATGCATTACCCATGATTTTCATCTTGTGGTCCATACCTGTTTTTGCCTGCACAAGGTAGTGGCGAGCCGGGATTGCCTTGTGTGTGGGTGAGTGTGTGTGTATATATATATGTCTATATTTAAACAGAGAGAGAAAAATCGAATAAAGAAAGAACGTAAGGACGATCACCATTGTATTATTAAAGCTCAGGGCTGGTAACTGGGGCTCCAGTACCATGATCGCATAGATCCTGTTTAGCTGCAGGAAATATGCAAAGACGTTATGTCGAATGGTTGGATACACAATACTGGGAAATATGGTTTTAAGTTATACATTCACGTAAGAACTTTAGCACATTTTTGCACTGTTCAATTTAATATGGTTTTTAGCGTAATGTATTCTGCAACAACATGCTTTCGGAAAATAACACGTATAATTCTAAGATAGAATGTACTAATTTAAATGACTCTGGGTTTACAATTGTCAGAATATCACTACGGTAACACAGAGGAGAAAAGACTTACGAATAACCATTGAGAAATCTTTCTTTTATGTTGATTGTATTAAAGTACCACGTGTCAATCATTACGCTTGCACAAGTCACTTTAAAAGCCATTGACATTGTTCAACCATGTCATGTGATCAAGGCCCGTGGAGGGGCTGAAACATGTCATGGCGACTTGCAATATCAATAAATAATCTTGCACTTTCTTTGTGGTCCGTATCCGTTTCTACCACAGACGTTGGAAGAGAAAAACAGGAACTGTGGATATATATACTGCAACTCTGTAAATAAAATCTTACCAGTGCCTACTGGTGCGAGGAAGTGCGGAGATGATGTATCTTTGTATGCATATACATATATGTATATTTGCACAATATTATTTGGATATACAATGGTCTAAATCATGTGGTTTCTCTATGAGAATTGGCAATTGGTATATACAAAATAGTATTTGAACTGATAGAATTAACTGCCATTATTTTTAACCATATTGGTCAAAACACCATGTTTTAAAACAGTCTGTCTACTATGTTCATCATGTCAGACAATGTAATCACGTGGTACAGAACAAAGTGCTATGATTGGTGAATTGCCATTTTTTAAACTTGTTTGGTGTGTAATGGCAAATACTCTTTAATTCCGGTGAACAAGGCGACAGGGTTGCCGAAATGCGTCCGGTCTATGGCACTTCCGCTGCACTTATCAAAGAAAATAAAATAAAACAAGAGACACTGCAAACGCTACCTGAAGTTGTTGTCCGTTTTTCTCCGTGAGGGTGCTGCAGTTCGCAGTATCCTTTGGAGCGGTTGTTTATATGTAGAGAAGCAGGACTTGGCTTCTCTTTTCAACGGACCCCTTCTTTAAAAGTAGGCTGTTTTGGGAAACAACAAGTCGTTTGGAGGATTAGGCTCGGGAGAGTCACAACCAATCAGCCCCCTGCCTGATCGGGGAAGGCGGAGCACACGACGGGCGCAGTGCAGTCCATCGGAGTCGGCTGACTCATGGAGGACGGAGCACGGCGTTTCGGGAAGTGAGCCCGACGAATTCCGGCATACAAGCAGGTGAGAAGGTGGTAGCGGACAGTACTCGCAGGGACCCGTGTATAACAAGGGGTTCATAAGTTTGATTAATTGTGCATATAGAAGCGGGAGTGCCTCGACATGGAGGAAATATTTGCTACCAGGGAAAGAACGGCAGAGGACTTATTTTTAAATCTACCTTCAGTGGATGAACGCCCGACTCGTGGTGAGTCGTCAACAAATATACAAGGAGACATAAGAAGTTTAATGAAACAATTAGAAAAACATCATAGGAGCGAAATGATGAAATGGTGGGAAATTAAATCGCTTGACAAATATCGTGAAGCAGGGCGAGTACCAAGAGGTCTACGTATACTACTGGCGCCAAATTTCAAAAATCCAAATCCGGAACTGTTAAAACAATGGGCAGAGAACAATCTAGATGCATCTATGCGCAATATCTGCCTACTAATCAAGTTTGCCAAAATAGATCGGGATGTAGATTTGCAAGCAATTCAAAAATTAACGGAGGATTTGGAAAAACTCACTACCAGTGACAATAAGGACATGGTGGATAAACTAATGAAGGAAATGTACGACCGTAAAAATAAACAGGAAGAAACTATAAAAACACGTAAGGTCTGGAAGTTTGCAAGAGACAAAAACGATTATGAGAGAGGTCAAGTCTTCACCTTCTCCCGTAAATATGACAGTGTTAAAAAACAAAAAGCCCTCACACGATCTATGGGACAGACAGTAGGAGCTCAGGCAAATACATCAACAGCCACAAATGCTGAAGGGGGTGCTAATTCCAACTTGGAGACAGGCACCACAGGCCAGGGCACAGACTGTGATTCAGATGGCAGTTCGGGAGGGTCAACTTCCTCTTTTACTCTGTTGGGGCCGATCAGCTTTGCAGAAGAGCTGGATTTTATCAGGGAACAACATCTTCAGACCCTTCGACCGAGAGCCGGGCAATCAACAAGCAAACTAAAAACAGACGGCGGAAACAGAGGCGCAAATGCGCAAAACGGCGGAGGAAGGGGGCGCCAGAAAAAGAAAACGTGGCGCAATTAGATGAGCCTACCAGTACACCAACTGTCATCAATCTAACAGACATTGAACTCAACGCTGCAGAGACCCAGCTTTTATCCTTAGGTCTCAGTTTCTGTCCAGAAAGCAACTTTGATTATGTCCAGACACGGGTAGATATATACAAGTTTATTAGAAAACTAAAACTACAAAAGTTTTTCCTGATCAAAAATCACAGACGTACTCCTACACCCACTGTACAATCAGTCCCAATTGCCAGTACCAGTCTACCAGCAGGATCAATGCCGGCCTTGGCAACACTTCTAGCGCTAAGAAATGATCAGGACAATACTATGTGTTCCCAGAATGTGGCGCAGGAAGAAGATATCAACATTTCATTGCCGGGGAAAAGCCCTTTCAAAGCACCGTCAACATTTGTTCCCATCATGCCCCGAGACGCCTTGGATATTTTTCATGAGAGGGTGAACGATGAATTGAAACATCTGTATAGAAATTCCTGCAGATCCAAAACGAAAGCTAGTGGAACAACAAGGGAGTATTTTCAATTAATGAAAAAACTGAAAGAAAAGAAAAATTTTGTCATCAAGCATGCGGATAAAGGGGGCAATATTGTCCTGTGGGACAAAACAAAATATCGATCAGAGGCTTTTAGACAATTGGGAGACAGTATGTGCTATGAGCGCAGCGATGGAATCTCTGTGCGCAGAATTAGCAATGAATATAAAATCTTGCTATCACAGTGGCAAAGAGAGGGGCTAATCACGAAAGAGGAATTTAAGTTTCTATACAACGAACATCCTGTATTGCCCTTATTCTATCTCATCCCAAAAGTCCACAAAGGCCTAGACCCTCTTCATGGCAGACCTATCATCTCTGCCATAAACAGTTGTTTTGAAAATACTTCCAAATATGTTGATTATTATTTACAGGAGTTTGTTACGAGTTTGCCTACCTATTTACAGGATTCAAGAGAATTTTTACTAAAAATTAATGCCATCGAATGGACACAGGATATGATTTTTATGACTCTGGATATCACTGCACTTTATACGTGTATAGATCATGAGGACGGCATACATGCTGTGCAGTACTATCTAAACCAAAGAAACATTGGCATGTACCAGCACAACAAAATGTTGATTGAAATGATTGGACGATGTCTGAATAATAATGTGTTCTTATTTGACACTAAAATCTACAGACAAAAACGTGGAGTGGCAATGGGGGCATGCTTCTCCCCCAGCTATGCATGTCTTCATGTAGGCTGGTGGGAGGAGCATGTCCTCAGAAGCAAACACAAGGCCATATATGAAACCCATGTAGCCCATATGTGGCGCTATATCGATGATATTTTTATCGTGTGGAGAGGGAATAGAGAGCAGGCTTTGAATTTTGTAGATATTATCAATGACAACGAGCTCAATCTAGCCTTCACCAGCGACATCAGTGCACACACGGTAAACTTTCTCGGTATTAAAATCACAGTACAAGAAGGGGTCATTACCACCAGTCTATATCAAAAGCCAACAGCTGGTAACACGCTTCTGCATGCGACTAGCTTTCACCCGCGTCACACCATTGACAGCCTGCCTTATGGTGAATTTTTAAGAATTAAACGCGCATGTAGTACAGATCAGGCTTGGGTAGAGTCACGTGAAATTGCTAGAAATAGACTGTTAGCTAGAGGCTATAAAGAGCACAATCTGGATGTAGCATTGTCAAAAGTAAATTCTATTGATTGAACAAGCTTGCTACAACCAAATTTCCCAGTCGTCAGTGAAGAGACAGTTAGGATTCCAGACACATCCACGACTGTGGAAAGTTCTACAGCGACGGCCTCATGTAGATTCATCACTACATATAGCAAACAGTCACAAGCAATTAGAAGAATCCTGAATTCCCAGTGGCCTATAGCCCTAACTGATGGTGTTTTAAAAAGTATCTTACCTGTTAAGCCAGACATCACTTATCGCAAAGCTTATTCGATGAGGTGTGATTTAGTCCATAATAGCCCAGAGATATTGAACAAAGACTATTGGGTGTCCTCTAAGTATGGTTTTTTTAAATGCAGCAGTTGCAGAGCCTGCAAATTTGGTGTAAATACCAAAACATACCGGTGTGCCTTTGATGATAAGGAAATTAAGATCAAAGGCAATTTCAACTGCAAGACAGAGTTCGCAGTTTATGTTCTATCCTGTACATGCGGACTAAGGTATGTGGGTAGCACAAAATTACCAGTTCAGGCTCGTATCCTCCAACACCTGAGAGCCACTGTCAATTCTGATCATTCGTATCCAGTGGCAAGACATGTAAAGACAATACATGGGGGCAATCTGAATGTCTTGTCCTACTTTGTAATTGACAGTGTGCCAGCAAATAAAAGGGGCGGCGACAGGGATAAGTCCCTCAGGAGGTTGGAGACCAAATACATTTTGGAGTTAGACACCAAGAGTCCAAAGGGCCTTAATATTTGCGAAGATTTGCACCATTATCTCTGAGTTTATCACCTTCTATAGGAGTTTATCTGATTTAGTATGCTTTGCAATGAATGAAATACAGGTGTATATATATGAAAAAGATTTTAAAAGCACATCATGATAGTACCATTGATATTAAGATCATTTATTGTTGATGTTTGGGGAGTTTGGATTTTAACATGAATTTACCATGAATGTATGCTTTTATCTGATTTTACTAAGCATCTGATAACAACTATGACATATCGTGCAATACATTTGTGTATTCTTTGTATTTTTCATATTTTTCGTGTATATCGGCTGTATGTATTATTCTGATGTCATGTAGTGAAAAAGCACCAGCCACTTTAGTGCATTGAATATGGTAACCAAATATGTACAATTTCTGAATGCTATCTTGTCCTCAAAAGCTGCAAGTTCTTTCCCGTGTTAGATTCCCCGGCTGGGGAATTTATTGTATTTTGCACATGGAGGTTATGCACTTTACACTTTGCACTTTATGCACACTACAGCACTTTTTTCCTGATTTTAACCAGTGAAGAGACATAAGTAATTTTTTCCACTGTTTAGATGGACTGTTTGTTAATTGATATAGACATGGTTTTGGGTACCTGTGATATCTATGGCGATTTATCAAAGTATTTGTACTGGTATAATGTATATTTTCACAATATTATTTGGATATACAATGGTCTAAATCATGTGGTTTCTCTATGAGAATTGGCAATTGGTATATACAAAATAGTATTTGAACTGATAGAATTAACTGCCATTATTTTTAACCATATTGGTCAAAACACCATGTTTTAAAACAGTCTGTCTACTATGTTCATCATGTCAGACAATGTAATCACGTGGTACAGAACAAAGTGCTATGATTGGTGAATTGCCATTTTTTAAACTTGTTTGGTGTGTAATGGCAAATACTCTTTAATTCCGGTGAACAAGGCGACAGGGTCGCCGAAACGCGTCCGGTCTATGGCACTTCCGCTGCACTTATCAAAGAAAATAAAATAAAACAAGAGACACTGCAAACGCTACCTGAAGTTGTTGTCCGTTTTTCTCCGTGAGGGTGCTGCAGTTCGCAGTATCCTTTGGAGCGGTTGTTTATATATATATATATATATATATATATATATATATATATATATATATATATATATATATATATATATATATATATATATATATATATATATAACCTACTGGCGGTCGCCAGTAGGTATATATAGTTAGGATTTTTTCTCTATGGGATTTTTGAAAATTCTATGTCTAATAACTTTGGCGTTTGTGGACGGAATTGGCTGAAATTTTCAGGAAAATGGCACATTTTGTTTCTGAGCAGCCCTTGAAAATTTGGGGGGGGTTCGTCAAGGGGGGGCCGAGAAAAAAGGGGGGTCCCAAAACGTGTTTTTAACATTGAGTTTTCCATAGGGCGGTTGGCCTCACTTTTAGCTCGAAGGGCTGAATGGATTTGCACGAAACTTGGCAAAATTGTAGGGACTGGTAGCCCGATGTGCCTTTTGTAGGTCTCAATATATGTGCTTCAGTGGATTTTGAGAAATTAACGTTCAAAAAAAGATATATATCTGTAACAGCGGACCGGGCAGCGCTCCAGTTCGCGTACTTTTTTCGCGCAACGGAGCTTTGTGAAGCGAAGCTGATTGGTTCTCCGGCGTCTGTAAACATTCCAAACAGTCCGTAGCGGCCGCTATCTTGTCTCTCGATAGGATCGAGAGACAAGAGGAGGCCAAAGCGAAGGGGCAAATGACCATAAGGGGGCATAGTAGATCCTCGCTGACCCCCTAGGTTTGATGTGGAGGTTTTAAAAGGGCCCCGCGGGGCAAAAAAAATAATAATAATAATAATCGAACAGCTGAATGGATTTGCACGAAACTTGGCAAAATATTAGGGACTGGTAGCCCGATGTGCCTTTGCTAGGTCTCAATATATGTGCTCCAGTGGATTTTGAGAAATTAACGTTCAAAAAAAGATATATATCTGTAACAGCGCTCCGCTTCGCGTACTTTTCGCGTTACGGAGCTTTGGGAAGCTGATTGGTTCTCCGGCGTCTGTCAACATTCCATAGCGGCCGCCATCTTGTCTCTCGGTAGGATTGAGAGACAAGAGGAGGCCAAAGCGAAGGGGGAAATGACCATAAGGGGGCATAGTAGATCCTTCCTGACCTCTTAGGTTTGATGTACCATTTTGCCAAGTTTGGTGTAATTCCGTTCAGCCATTCAGGCTGTAGACGTATGTAAATGTCCTATGGAAAATTGCATGGGGAAAACACATTTGAAAGTTTTGAAATTTAGAACCAATTAAAATGTTACTTTGGTTTTGTATTTGTGTGTGATGAAAGTTAATTGGTTATGTATATATGTCAAATGAGAGGAAACCACAGCCATTTTGTGATACTACTGTCTGAGGTACATTTGTGAGGAATTTTTGGTGGTGAATTTCTGGTGTTTGATTTACACAGTACTAACACTTCTCCTACTTTTAAAAAGGTGAGTTGTTAATTTGTAAGGGGAACTATGTTGTACACTTGAAGATAATTTGAAAAATGTTTTCTGTTATTTATTTGCAGTCCTTCTGTTATACTAAATACTTGATAAAGTTAGTTTTATATTATGTATTACTAAAAACGATAAATGAAAGTGATTATTTTTTTCTGCAATTTACAGCAAGCAATTTCAAAATAAAATGGCTCACAATGAAGAGACCGTGGCAATTTCTTTTGAATTGTCCACTACATTGATTGAAATTGAGAGCACCAATAATGAAATATTGTCACAAGGAGGAGATGACTTGTATGATTCCATTAGATTGATTGAAATGGACAGCACCAATAATGAAATATTGTCACAAGGAGATGACTTGAATGATTCCACTACATTGATTGAAATTGAGAGCACCAATAATGAAATATTGTCACAAGGAGGAGATGACTTGTATGATTCCATTAGATTGATTGAAATGGACAGCACCAATAATGAAATATTGTCACAAGGAGGAGATGACTTGAATGATTCCACTACATTGATTGAAATTGAGAGCACCAATAATGAAATATTGTCACGAGGAGATGACTTGAATGATTCCACTACATTGATTGAAATTGACAGCACCAATAATGAAATATTGTCACAAGGAGGAGATGACTTGAATGATTTTTTTGATCGTTCTGTTGATGGCGAATTTATCGAATGTTTGGAGACCATAGAGTTACAAGAATCATCATTGCAGACTTTTCATGAGGAAATTGCTGATGAGGACATGTTACTAGTTCTTTCAAATTTAGAAAATTCTGAAGAATAAATTTATATTTAGAAATCAAAAATTGTTTGAGACATTATTCATTTTTATTTTTAATTTATGAGGTTGTAGCGAAGTGATTGTAGTATAAAATGAGACTTATAGTATAGAGTGCAACATTTTTATGTTACATGGTAAGTTTACTCATATTTACTTCCCTTCTGCCACTATATTATCTCCAATGTGTATTTGACATCTCTTCTTCATCTCCGGCCTCCTTTCTCTCACTGTGTGTCTCCGATGCATCTTATCGCTGCTATTTTGTGTAATTACAGAAGAGAGTAAAATAAAATAGTTCGGAACGTGAAAAGGGGGCAAAGTAGAGTACCCCTCACCCCCTAGGCCTTTTTAGGCGGTCCCAAAAGGATCAGTTTCTGCTTTCCTGAGAGATTATGGTATGAGTTCCATATACCACAATAATTTGCATTACAACATGCAAGATATCTATCTCCTATTACCAACTTTTGGAGATATTCGCGCTAAGCGCGAATATCTCCAAAAAGTAACACCTGCCCTGAGCAGTTCTTAGCCATGTTATCCAATGGGAGGTGGATAACATGGCTAAGAGCATTAGCTCGGTAATGCATGAATATCGCTGACTTTTTAGCGATATTCATGCATTGCGGCCGTTTATTATCGCATTTGCGATAAACCTTGATAATAGCAAGGTTTATCTTCGATAATTTCTGACGATGCTTAGCGGTAAAAAATTCGTTGGTAAGCATCGTTAGCGATAAATATCGCTTAACTTTGGTAATATGCACCAACGTCTGTTAACGTTCGATTCGAAGGAAATGAGGAAGTGTTGAAAAACATTGTCTGCGCCATCTTGCCTTTTTTGAAATGCCACACTTTTGTCGTGCACGGCAGCCATTTTAGATGCCTTGAGCAGACCCACTCTCTGCACGCTGTCGATTCGTAGCATGGCTCCCCACCCTCGCAAGCATCTTCCCCAGGCACTGGTCACCCCCGCTCTCTGTCTTATGCATCGGCAATAAACCTCCCCCCATCTGCGCTGCTCTTCCCTGAAAATCACACTCTGTGCCCGCCCGACACCTCCCTTTCGCCCTATTCACTACCGCACCCTCTGACACTCCTCTTCCTCTGTGTCCGATTGTCCAGGCTATCACCTAGCCCTGCAGATGTAGTTTATGGCCCCAGCTGTAAAGAATCACCCCTCTTCAAAGGAGTTATAGTAGATCAAGGCCCACACCCGATGAGATCCGTCACACCACACGTGTTCCTACTATCTGAAAACCATCCTGTATTGTGATTGGGGAGGGGACCGAGCCTGAAGCGGAAGATTCCAGGAATGACTCTTTGTACATCAAAGTTTTTACAATTATGTGTCACATTAAAAATATATAGCACTCCAACAAAGTAGTAGGAATATAAAACTTTAATAACATATAAATATATACAACAAAACAAAAACAGTAAAAACATTTAAACAACGAAGAGACCGTGGCAATTTCTTTTGAATTCCTGATGAGGACATGTTACTAGTTCTTTCAAATTATGAAAATTCAGAAGATGTTGCCTGGGGGTGGGTCGTCAGTAGCAGTCTGTTGTGCGAATAGTTCCAAGGCAGCAGAACGCGCTGAAATCTAGATGGCACGAAAGTGATGTCTAGTAAGTTGCCGCCCAGCAAATAATGGCGTGGGGCGCCGTGGGGGTGAGTGAGTCCAGTAGGCACCACAGCTATTCTTACCGGCATTGCAGAATTACTGCTGGGGACAATGCCTGTGCTGTAGCAGGGTCACAGCAGAAACAAAAAGGATTCTGTTGAAGATGTTGTTGGTTTTCAATTTGAAAACAGTTCTGGTGTCAACTGCTATGCTAATGTAGTGGTTAATGTTTTGTTTTCTCTAGAAAATGTAAAAGAGGGGGAGGCAGTCCAAAGTTCCGTTAAAAGGGCAAAGGAAAGGATCGGTGGTTTGAACTATCAGTCAAAAAGGGGAGGGGGTGCAACAATTTTTCCTACCGGGTCACACTGTGCTTTCACCGGAACTGAGGTCTGCAGGATTCTAGTAATTCAAAGTGAGGCTGGCGCCAGCATGGGAGCGCCGACGTCCCGCGGATACAGTTTCGTCACTCCACGGGCGATCATGGCAGTCATTCCCCATCGGGGGTCGGAGACTCCCGCGGCTCCTCTAGAATCTTCAAGGTCGTGGAGGACTACGGTGGTGGAGTCAACCAGTGACCGGGCCATTTCTTTATGCTGGGCCCGCTCTTGCCAGGTCGACCGCCATTTTGAGAGTTCGGTAGCTACTGGCGATCGCGGGGTCAAATGAGCGGACGGGCTCCACCCTGCCGGGCGAGACGTTGCAGCATGGCCACAGTGGAAGAACCCTTTTCCGGGCGCCTGGAGCGCTGAGGGTGCAGCTGGGAAGCCTCCACCTGGGGAGGCGGGAGAGGCCTGTTCGCACCGTCTCTCCCTCCCAGTGCACCCCACGGCGTCTCGCTTGAGATTTGTTATGGCCGTACCAGGCGATGAGGACGAGGGGGGGGGTCGGAGGCATGTGCAAGACATCCCCCCCCAGTGTTGTCGCAGCCATTATTCAAGAAAGAAGAAGTGTCCCTTCCGTCTTCGGGCCGGGCTTCCGGTGGATGTCGGCCGGACGCCCCTGGCTCTGGCCCCATGAACGGGTTCCTTGGTTTATCGGCTGCAGCCGGATCCCGTCGGCCTCGGCCCCCCGACCGTTGGTGGCCGGACCGGAAGAGCATGTGGCGGGACTACCTGAAACTGTCAAGGGCCACCGCGGCCGTACTGGGAGAGAGAGGTGAGGGTCGAGGAGATATTCCCCCCCTGCAACTCTTCAGCGTTGTAAAGGCAATCCCCTGGCCGGGTCCCGCTGGCCTCGGCCTCTCCTCCGGCTACACCCTACGTTAGGATCTCCTGGCCGAGGCGTGGCAGCAGGACCCGCCTTATATGGGCTGCTCCCGGCTGGGCGTAGCCGCAACCCTGCCCCACCTTGGAAGTTTCCAGAGTGGGGGCGGATGTTCTACTGACTTGCATTTTCCCTAGTCTATCGATTTTTTTGGCGTGGCAGGCGGTGGGACAGCGAGGGGTGATTTGGTTTCTCTTACTGTTTTTCTGGTCTCTCACCACTGGCATATTTTAACGTTTTCTTGTTTCTAGGACATTAATAGGTTTTATCATTACGTTATGTTATCGTTTCTTTGTTCGTTGTTTAATAAAAGTTCATGTTCATCAGTGGCCTACTGATTTTCCTTTTCCTATTCTTTTCTTTCCAGGTTGTTTCATGCTAAAGTTTCTGTTAACAGGATACAGTGATCACTTCGTTATTATTGCATATGTCCTTTTCACTAGGGGTGCTCCCTGGTCGGGCCAGATGACGTATCTCTAGTAAATGGTCCGGGTGAAACAGGTGCATCAATCAGTGGGGAGTAGATAGGCATGACAGATTACAACGGGGGAGAAAGGTCCGCATTACGTACCCTTTCACTATTTGCAAAGATTTTCCTACGTATATTTGCAAACAGGGAATACCTCCAAAAAGAACCAATTCCCAAACAGTCAATGTTTGGGGAAACAATCAATCAATGAGGAACGAAATAGGCACGACGTGTTAAAGGTTTGCGTTACCTACCCTTCACTATCTGCAAAGGGAGAGAGAATATTCCTATTCTTCCTCGTTTGCAGGCAGAGAAGATTCTTAAGAGAATCAACTTCGAACAATTCAATGCTCGATTCAAACAATCAACAAGGGGTACTGTGAACACAAATGAATGCCGCTTATGTACATACACATTGGTATTATCAACAGGTTGTTCCTAGTGTTTCTATTTTAGGGAGGTCAAAAAGAGATCCCATTAGTGGCCTACTGATTTTGCTCGATTCCTTTTCTTTTTTTACACGATTTTTTGCTATCTGCAAAGACTAAACAGAGTATTGCGACTCTGTGCTTGTTTGTAAATAGAGAATGAACCAAAGAGAACAATCAATCAAATGGAGAGAGAAGCAGGCACAACGGATTACAACGGGGGCAACGGGGGCAAAGGCCTGCGTTAACTACCCTTCACTATCTGCAAAGAGAGAGTACTCCTAATAGAAATGAGGGGTGGGGGGCAGCATTCAAAGCAGATCAGTGTGCATAAACACGAAAATGTTTTTACTTACCACGTACTTGACATTCGACAGCTTATGATATTTGCTATTAAAAAACCATTGAAATTCACTGAAAAAACCATAGGTTATAGACCATATATAGATAGGAATTAGCATTTAAAAAACCTTATTTTACTCACACAAAACCATTGAAATTCCATATATAGTTAGTTGCACTAACTATATATCGCGCACCCGCAATCCACTGCTGATCATGTCACATATTACATCATTCATGACATGGTCAGTGACATCACTGATGACATCACTGATGACATCTCAAATGACATCACTGATGACATCACTGATGACATCTCATTTGACATCATTCTTGTGCTAATACGATAAACCTCTTCAGACTCTAATATAACCTTAGATACACTCAGTGTATACAGACACTCACACACTGCCACTCATCCATGGAGTTACTCACACACCCAGTCAGTCATGCAAAGAAACAATCTCACCTCCATTTCTTCAACTATACAGTTAAACACACCTTACTTATTGAAACATATACTAACACATATTTACTCTCTTATACAATCCCTGATACAAGTTCACAATGATCGATACAACCACTCACTCATTCAGTGGCTCTCATGCACAGTTATTTATATATGCCAACTCTCACATGTACTGTGTTTAACATATGTACTTACTATGACATGTAGCATTGAGATATCCATTCACTCATCAATACACTCATGCACACAGTCAACTGCCCATGTAGCTGTTTCCACATGCAGTCTTGAACTCATACACCTAGTGAATAAACTGCTCACACATCTATGCATAGAGTCACACACCTTCCAGCCACCCCCACACAAACTCAATCTCCCATAGAAATACTTGGGCAACCAATTAATAACACATATAGCCTCTCGTATAGCTAATGACAACACATGCAGCAGTTTACATCACAACAGACATAATGATGCACAAATTAAGACAGTTTAGTCACTAACCCATGCATTCAGTGAGACACATTTAATCACTCACTCATACAGTCAGTCACGCACCTACTAAATCCTTCATCCAGACACTTATACATCCACTCATTCTTCAATATGTAAGACATATTTTAACTTTACAGAAACATACAGTCACTGGATGTTGTCATCAGTGATGTCATCAGTGATGTCATTTGAGATGTCATCAGTGATGTCATCAGTGATGTCACTGACCATGTCATGAATGATGTAATATGTGACATGATCAGCAGTGGATTGCGGGTGCGCGATATATAGTTAGTGCAACTAACTATATATGGAATTTCAATGGTTTTGTGTGAGTAAAATAAGGTTTTTTAAATGCTAATTCCTAACTATATATGGTCTATAACCTATGGTTTTTTCAGTGAATATATATATATATATATATATATATCCAAACATACGTGTTGCCTCAATGAGGGTGCCCACAAGGAAGGTATCTCTCTAAAGCTGAGGATTGCAGCGAAACCAGCTACAACTTTAAATCCATAATCTGGTGGCTCAACGCGTTTCAAATATCAAGTCCTTGATCACGAGCCCAACAACATGGAACACAGCAACCAAATGAGGAACACCTGTTGTACTTTATTAAATATCCCGCCCCTGTGGGCGTGTTCTTATGCCCCGATGAGCATCCCCAGTGCATTCTGGTACAAGTGGTATTCCACACTGAAATGTCACAGTGAATGGTGCTGCATGCCTAATAATGTCAAATAAATCCACAGTGGGTAGGTTTTAAAATGAAATGCTGAGTAAGTTGCCTGTAATTCACTCCATCAGCAAGAGCCTTCAATTCCGCTATGACGCCTGGGGGTTCCAGAGCGCCGCGGATCCGCCTTACAGCGGCGGTTGATCCTCGCGGCTGACAAAAAACGCTAAAATCCAAACATACGAGTTGCCTCAATGAGGGTGCCCACAAGGAAGGTATCTCTCTAAAGCTGAGGATTGCAGTGAAACCAGCTTCAACTTTAAATCCATAATCTGGTGGCTGAACGCGTTTCAAACATGAAGTCCTTGATCACGAGCCCAACAACATGGAACACAGCAACCAAATGAGGAACACCTGTTGTACTTTATTAAATATCCCGCCCCAGTGGGCGTGTTCTTATGCCCCGATGAGCATCCCCAGTGCATTCTGGTACAAGTGGTATTCCACACTGAAATGTCACAGTGAATGGTGCTGCATGCCTAATAATGTCAAATAAATCCACAGTGGGTAGGTTTTAAAATGAAATGCTGAGTAAGTTGCCTGTAATTCACTCCATCAGCAAGAGCCTTCAATTCCGCTATGACGCCTGGGGGTTCCAGAGCGCCGCGGATCCGCCTTACAGCGGCGGTTGATCCTCGCGGCTGACAAAAACCGCTAAAATCCAAACATACGAGTTGCCTCAATGAGGGTGCCCACAAGGAAGGTATCTCTCTAAAGCTGAGGATTGCAGTGAAACCAGCTTCAACTTTAAATCCATAATCTGGTGGCTCAACGCGTTTCAAACATGAAGTCCTTGATCATGAGCCCAACAACATGGAACACAGCAACCAAATGAGGAACACCTGTTGTACTTTATTAAATATCCCGCCCCAGTGGGCATGTTCTTATGCCCCGATGAGCATCCCCAGTGCATTCTGGTACAAGTGGTATTCCACACTGAAATGTCACAGTGAATGGTGCTGCATGCCTAATAATGTCAAATAAATCCACAGTGGGTAGGTTTTAAAATGAAATGCTGAGTAAGTTGCCTGTAATTCACTCCATCAGCAAGAGCCTTCAATTCCGCTATGACGCCTGGGGGTTCCAGAGCGCCGCGGATCCGCCTTACAGCGGCGGTTGATCCTCGCGACTGACAAAAAACGCTAAAATCCAAACATACGGGTTGCCTCAATGAGGGTGCTCACAAGGAAGGTGTCTCTCTAAAGCTGAAGATTGCAGCAAAACCAGCTTCAACTTTAAATCCATAATCTGGTGGCTCAACGCGTTTCAAACATGAAGTCCTTGATCACGAGCCCAACAACATGGAACACAGCAACCAAATGAGGAACACCTGTTGTACTTTATTAAATATCCCGCCCCAGTGGGCGTGTTCTTATGCCCCGATGAGCATCCCCAGTGCATTCTGGTACAAGTGGCATTCAACACTGAAATGTCACAGTGAATGGTGCTGCATGCCTAATAATGTCAAATAAATCCACAGTGGGTTGGTTTTAAAATGAAATGCTAAGTAAGTTGCCTGTAATTCACTCCATTAGCAAGAGCCTTCAATTCCGCTATGACGCCTGGGGGTTCCCGAGCGCCGCTGATCCGCCTTACAGCGGTGGTTCATCCTCATCGGTAATTCCACAATAAAATCCATGGAGATGGAATGCCATGGAGCAGGAGGAGTGGGCTTAGGGGTTAACAAACCAGCAGGCGCTTGATGTGAACTTTTGCTTTGTGCGCATGTAGGGCATATATATATATGTATATATATATATAGAGGCCGATGAGAGTAAAGTTTCCTTTCTACCAGGCGCACTCTCCTGGGGCGATCAAGCACGCGATACAGAACTTCTATCCTACTATAGGAATCACAAAAGCAGCAAAACAAATATAGGAAAACAAGAACCTACTAAATGGATAAAATAGTACTCACCACTCATGGGACTTCAAAGACCAGCATGCCGCTGGTAGTTATGGTGTTGCCACACCCACTTAGGGCGTTGTTCATTGAATAAAAAGGTGCAATGAATGGAGTGGTGAGATCTACTCCTTTCTTTTCATATGCAGAGTCCTGATGAAGAGGCGTTCCCGCCTTGAAACGCGTCAACTTGGAAATAATATGAAGAAGGATGTAATCGCGTGTGACAGAAAGGCACACATACCGGAGGTGGGGAGAGTGCTGTGTGCCTTCTTGGACCGGAGGGGTTCATTGGTGGAACATGGTTGCGCGGCTGTCCCTAGCCGCGGAGAAGAGTACCGTCTTCGGTTCTTGCTGAAACAGCAGCGGAGCGTGGAGAGGCCGATGAGAGGAACGTTTCCTTTCTACCAGGCGCTCTCTCCTGGGGCGATCAAGCACGCGATACAGAACTTCTATCCTACTATAGGAATCACAAAAGCAGCGAAACAAATATAGGAAAACAAGAACCTACTAAATGGATAAAATAGTACTCACCACTCATGGGACTTCAAGGACCAGCATGCCGCTGGTAGTTATGATGTTGCCACACCCACTTAGGGCGTTGTTCATTGAATAAAAACGTGCAATGAATGGAGTGGTGAGATCTTCTCCTTTCTTTTCCTACGCAGAGTCCTGATGAAGAGGCGTTCCCGCCTTGAAACGCGTCGACATGGAAATAATATGAAGAAGGATGTAATCGCGTGTGACAGAAAGGCACGCATACCAGAGGTGGGGAGAGTGCTGTGTGCCTTCTTGGACCGGAGGGGTTCATTGGTCGAACATTGTTTGCCAAAATTTGCTGAAGCTCAACGGGGGAAAAACGGAGATCCTTATCCTTGGGAATAGGCCTGATCTGTGGTGCTCCAAACAAAACAAAAGCAGGCACAGCTCCAAGATATTTAAAATCCCTGGTGATGATGTATTCCCCAACACGCACACTGAGGTCGTCCACCCAAGAACTTTTTTGTGTACCTAAGGTCAGACTTGCTAGGATGGGTGGGAGGTCCTTCGCATCCATAGGTCCTAGGCTCTGGAATTCCCTCCCGCCTGCCATTCGTGCGGAGAGCTGCTACGGCCGTTTTCGGAAAGCAGTCAAAACCTGGTTGTTTAACCAATAACCTATTACCCACTATATGTTGCTCCTGTCTCCATTAGCGCCGGGAAACCCTACTTGGGTAGCTGTCGCGCCCTACAAACTGAAAAAATAAATAATAATAAATAAATAAAATTGTTGCGCGGCTGTCCCTAGCCGCGGAGAAGAGCACCGTCTTCGGTTCTGGCTGAAACAGCAGCGGAGCGCGGAGAGGCCGATGAGAGGAATGTTTCCTTTCTACCAGGCGCACTCTCCTGGGGCGATCAAGCACGCGATACAGAACTTCTATCCTACCATAGGAATCACAAAAGCAGCGAAACAAATATAGGAAAACAAGAACCTACTAAATGGATAAAATAGTACTCACCACTCATGGGACTTCAAATACCAGCATGCCGCTGGTAGTTATGATGTTGCCAGACCCACTTAGGGCGTTGTTCATTGAATAAAAACGTGCAATGAATAGAGTAGTGAGATCTTTTCCTTTCTTTTCCTATGCAGAGTCCTGATGAAGAGGCGTTCCCGCCTTGAAACGCGTCAACATGGAAATAATATGAAGAAGGATGTAATCGCGTGTGACAGAAAGGCACGCATACCGGAGGTGGGGAGAGTGCTGTGTGCCTTCTTGGACCGGAGGGGTTCATTGGTGGAATATTGTTGCGCGGCTGTCCCTAGCCGCGGAGAAGAGCACCGTCTTCGGTTCTGGCTGAAACAGCAGCGGAGCGCGGAAAGGCCGATGAGAGGAACGTTTCCTTTCTGCCAGGCGCACTCTCCTGGGGCGATCAAGCACGCGATACAGAACTTCTATCCTACTATAGGAATCACAAAAGCAGCGAAACAAATATAGGAAAACAAGAACCTACTAAATGGACAAAATAGTACTCACCACTCATGGGACTTCAAAGACCAGCATGCCGCTGGTAGTTATGATGTTGCCACACCCACTTAGAGCGTTGTTCATTGAATAAAAACGTGCAATGAATGGAGTGGTGAGATCTTTTCCTTTCTTTTCCTATGCAGAGTCCTGATGAAGAGGCGTTCCCGCCTTGAAACGCGTCGACATGGAAACGATATGAAGAAGGATGTAATCGCATGTGACAGAAAGGCAAGCATACCGGAGGTGGGGAGAGTGCTGTGTGCCTTCTTGGACCGGAGGGGTTCATTGGTGGAACATTTTTGCGCGGCTGTCCCTAGCCGCAGAGAAGAGCACTGTCTTCGGTTCTGGCTGAAACAGCAGCGGAGCGCGGAGAGGCCGATGAGAGGAACGTTTCCTTTCTACCAGGCGCACTCTCCTGGGGCAATCAAGCACGCGATACAGAACTTCTATCCTACTATAGGAATCACAAAAGCAGCGAAACAAATATAGGAAAACAAGAACCTACTAAATGGATAAAATAGTACTCACCACTCATGGGACTTCAAAGACCAGCATGCGCTGGTAGTTAAGATGTTGCCACACCCACTTAGGGTGTTGTTCATTGAATAAAAATGTGCAATGAATGGAGTGGTGAGATCTTCTCCTTTCTTTTCCTATGCAGAGTCCTGTTGAAGAGGCGTTCCCACCTTGAAACGCGTCAACATGGAAATAATATGAAGAAGGATGTAATCGCGTGTGACAAGAAGGCACGCATACCGGAGGTGGGGAGAGTGCTGTGTGCCTTCTTGGACCGGAGTGGTTCATTGGTGGAACATTGTTGCGCGGCTGTCCATAGCCGCGGAGAAGAGCACCGTCTTCGGTACTGGCTACAGCAGCAGAGCGCGGAGAGGCCGATGAGAGGAACATTTCCTTTCTACCAGGCACACTCTCCTGGGGCAATCAAGCACGCGATACAGAACTTCTATCCTACTATAGGAATCACAAAAGCAGCGAAACAAATATAGGAAAACAAGAACCTACTAAATGGATAAAATAGTACTCACCACTTATGGGACTTCAAAGACCAGCATGCCGCTGGTAGTTATGATGTTGCCACACCCACTTAGGGCGTTGTTCATTGAATAAAAACGTACAATGAATGGAGTGGTGAGATCTTCTCCTTTCTTTTCCTATGCAGAGTCCTGATGAAGAGGCGTTCCCGCCTTGAAACGCGTCGACATGGAAATGATATGAAGTAGGATGTAATCGCATGTGACAGAAAGGCACGCATACCGGAGGTGGGGAGAGTGCTGTGTGCCTTCTTGGACCGGAGGGGTTAATTGGTGGGACATTGTTGCGCGGCTGTCCCTAGCCGCGGAGAAGAGCACCGTCTTCTGTTCTGGCTGAAACAGCAGCGGAGCGCGGAGAGGCCGATGAGAGGAACGTTTCCTTTCTACCAGGCGCACTCTCCTGGGGCGATCAAGCACGCGATACAGAACTTCTATCCTACTATAGGATACACAAAAGCAGCGAAACAAATATAGGAAAACAAGAAACTACTAAATGGACAAAATAGTACTCACCACTCATGGGACTTCAAAGACCAGCATGCCGGTGGCAGTTATGATTTTGCCACACCCACTTAGGGTGTTCTTCGTTGAATAAAAACGTGTAATGAATGGAGTGGCGAGATCTTCTCCTTTCTTTTCCTATGCAGAGTCCTGATGAAGAGGCGTTCCCACCTTGAAATGCGTCGACATGGAAATAATATGAAGAAGGACGTAATCGCGTGTGACAGAAAGGCACGCATACCGGAGTTGGTGAGAATGCTGTGTGCCTTCTTGGACCGGAGGGGTTCATTGGTGGCACATTGTTGCGCGGCTGTTCCTAGCCGCGGAGAAGAGCACCGTCTTCGGTTCTGGCTGAAACAGCAGCGGAGCGCTTAGAGGCTGATGAGAGGAACGTTTCCTTTCTACCAGGCACACTCTCCTGGGGTGATCAAGCACGCGATACAGAACTTCTATCCTACTATAGGAATCACAAAACAGCGAAACAAATATAGGAAAACAAGACCCTACTAAATGGATAAAATAGTACTCACCACTCATGGGACTTCAAAGACCAGCATGCCGCTGGTAGTTATGATGTTGCCACACCCACTTAGGGCGTTGTTCATTGAATAAAAACATGCAATGAATGGAGTGGTGAGATCTTCTCCTTTCTTCTCCTACGCAGAGTCCTGATGAAGAGGCGTTCCTGCCTTGAAACGCGTCGACATGGACATAATATGAAGAAGGATGTAATCGCGTGTGACAGAAAGGCACGCATACCGGAGGTGGGGAGAGTGCTGTGTGCCTTCTTGGACCGGAGGGGTTCATTGGTGGAATATTGTTGCGCGGCTGTCCCTAGCCGCGGAGAAGAGCACCGTCTTCGGTTCTGGCTGAAACAGCAGCGGAGCGCGGAAAGGCCGATGAGAGGAACGTTTCCTTTCTACCAGGCGCACTCTCCTGGTGCGATCAAGCACGCGATACAGAACTTCTATCCTACTATAGGAATCACAAAAGCAGCGAAACAAATATAGGAAAACAAGAACCTACTAAATGGACAAAATAGTACTCACCACTCATGGGACTTCAAAGACCAGCATGCCGCTGGTAGTTATGATGTTGCCACACCCACTTAGGGCATTGTTCATTGAATAAAAACGTGCAATGAATGGAGCGGTGAGATCTTTTCCTTTCTTTTCCTATGCAGAGTCCTGATGAAGAGGCGTTCCCGCCTTGAAACTCGTCGACATGGAAATAATATGAAGAAGGATGTAATCGCGTGTGACAGAAAGGCAAGCATACCGGAGGTGGGGAGAGTGCTGTGTGCCTTCTTGGACCGGAGGGGTTCATTGGTGGAACATTGTTGCGCGGCTGTCCCTAGCCGCGGAGAAGAGAACCGTCTTCGGTTCTGGCTGAAACAGCAGCGGAGCGCGGAGAGGCCGATGAGAGGAACGTTTCCTTTCTACTAGGCGCACTCTTCTGGGTCGATCAAGCATGCGATACAGAACTTCTATCCTACTATAGGAATCACAAAAGCAGCGAAACAAATATAGGAAAACAAGAACCTACTAAATGGAAAAAATAGTACTCACCACTCATGGAACTTCAAAGACCAGCATGCCGCTGGTAGTTATGATTTTGCCACACCCACTTAGGGTGTTCTTCGTTGAATAAAAACGTGCAATGAATGGAGTGGTGAGATCTTCTCCTTTCTTTTCCTATGCAGAGTCCTGATGAAGAGGCGTTCCCACCTTGAAACGCGTCGACATGGAAATAATATGAAGAAGGACCTAATCGCGTGTGACAGAAAGGCACGCATACCGGAGGTGGGGAGAATGCTGTGTGCCTTCTTGGACCGGAGGGGTTCATTAGTGGAACATTGTTGAGCGGCTGTCCCTAGCCGCGGAGAAGAGCACCGTCTTCGGTTCTGGCTGAAACAGCAGCGGAGCGCGGAGAGGCCAATGAGAGGAATGTTTCCTTTCTACCAGGCGCACTCTCCTGGGGCGATCAAGCATGCGATACAGAACTTCTATCCTACTATAGGAATCACAAAAGCAGCGAAACAAATATAGGAAAACAAGAACCTACTAAATGGATAAAATAGTACTCACCACTCATGGGAATTCAAAGACCAGCATGCCGCTGGTAGTTATGATGTTGCCACACCCACTTAGGGTGTTGTTCATTGAATAAAAACGTGCAATGAATGGAGTGGTGAGATTTTCTCCTTTCTTTTCCTATGCAGAGTCCTGTTGAAGAGGCGTTCCCACCTTGAAACGCGTCAACATGGAAATAATATGAAGAAGGATGTAATCGCGTGTGACAAGAAGGCACGCATACCGGAGGTGGGGAGAGTGCTGTGTGCCTTCTTGGACCGGAGTGGTTCATTGGTGGAACATTGTTGCGCGGCTGTCCATAGCCGCGGAGAAGAGCACCGTCTTCGGTACTGGCTACAGCAGCGGAGCGCGGAGAGGCCGATGAGAGGAACGTTTCCTTTCTACCAGGCACACTCTCCTGGGGCAATCAAGCACGTGATACAGAACTTCTATCCTACTATAGGAATCACAAAAGCAGCGAAACAAATATAGGAAAACAAGAACCTACTAAATGGATAAAATAGTACTCACCACTTATGGGACTTCAAAGACCAGCATGCCGCTGGTAGTTATGATGTTGCCACACCCACTTAGGGCGTTGTTCATTGAATAAAAACGTACAATGAATGGAGTGGTGAGATCTTCTCCTTTCTTTTCCTATGCAGAGTCCTGATGAAGAGGCGTTCCCGCCTTCAAACGCGTCGACATGGACATAATATGAAGAAGGATGTAATCGCGTGTGACAGAAAGGCACGCATACCGGAGGTTGGGGAGAGTGCTGTGTACCTTCTTGGACCGGAGGGGTTCATTGGTGGAACATTGTTGCGCGGCTGTCCCTAGCCGCGGAGAAGAGCACCGTCTTCGGTTCTGGCTGAAACAGCAGCGGAGCGCGGAGAGGCCGATGAGAGGAACGTTTCCTTTCTACCAGGCGCACTCTCCTAGGGCGATCAAGCACGCGATGCAGAACTTCTATCCTACTATAGGAATCACAAAAGCAGCGAAACAAATATAGGAAAACAAGAAACTACTAAATGGACAAAATAGTACTCACCACTCATGGGACTTCATAGACCAGCATGCCGCTGGCAGTTATGATGTTGCCACACCCACTTAGGGCATTGTTCATTGAATAAAAACGTGCAATGAATGGAGTGGTGAGATCTTCTCCTTTCTTTTCCTATGCAGAGTCCTGATGAAGAGGCGTTCCCGCCTTGAAACGCGTCGACATGGAAACAATATGAAGAAGAAAGTAATCGCATGTGACAGAAAGGCACGCATACCGGAGGTGGGGAGAGTGCTGTGTGCCTTCTTGGACCGGAGTGGTTCATTGGTGGAACATTGTTGCGCGGCTGTCCCTAGCCGCGGAGAAGAGAACCGTCTTCGGTTCTGGCTGAAACAGCAGCGGAGCGCGGAGAGGCCGATGAGAGGAACGTTTCCTTTCTACCAGGTGCACTCTTCTGGGTCGATCAAGCACGCGATACAGAACTTCTATCCTACTATAGGAATCACAAAAGCAGCGAAACAAATATAGGAAAACAAGAACCTACTAAATGGAAAAAATAGTACTCACCACTCATGGAACTTCAAAGACCAGCATGCCGCTGGTAGTTATGATTTTGCCACACCCACTTAGGGCGTTCTTCTTTGAATAAAAACGTGCAATGAATGGAGTGGCGAGATCTTCTCCTTTCTTTTCCTATGCAGAGTCCTGATGAAGAGGCGTTCCCGCCTTGAAACGCGTCTACATGGAAACGATATGAAGAAGGATGTAATCGCATGTGACAGAAAGGCACGCATACCGGAGGTGGGGAGAGTGCTGTGTGCCTTCTTGGACCGGAGGGGTTCATTGGTGGAACATTGTTGCGCGGCTGTCCCTAGCCGCGGAGAAGAGCACCGTCTTCGGTTCTGGCTGAAACAGCTACTGAGCGCGGAGAGGCCGATGAGAGGAACGTTTCCTTTCTACCAGGCGCACTCTCCTGGGGCAATCAAGCACGCTATACAGAACTTCTATCCTACTATAGGATACACAAAAGCAGCGAAACAAATATAGGAAAACAAGAAACTACTAAATGGACAAAATAGTACTCACCACTCATGGGACTTCAAAGACCAGCATGCCGGTGGCAGTTATGATGTTGCCACACCCACTTAGGGCATTGTTCATTGAATAAAAACGTGCAATGAATGGAGTGGTGAGATCTTCTCCTTTCTTTTCCTATGCAGAGTCCTGATGAAGAGGCGTTCCCGCCTTGAAACGCTTCGACATGGAAACAATATGAAGAAGAAAGTAATCGCATGTGACAGAAAGGCACGCATACCGGAGGTGGGGAGAGTGCTGTGTGCTTTCTTGGACCAGAGGGGTTCATTGGTGGAACATTGTTGCGCGGCTGTCCCTAGCCGCGGAGAAGAGAACCGTCTTCGGTTCTGGCTGAAACAGCAGCGGAGTGCGGAGAGGCCGATGAGAGGAACCTTTCCTTTCTACCAGGCGCACTCTTCTGGGTCGATCAAGCACGCGATACAGAACTTCTACCCTAGTATAGGAATCACAAAAGCAGCGAAACAAATATAGGAAAACAAGAACCTACTAAATGGATAAAATAGTACTCACCACTCATGGAACTTCAAAGACCAGCATGCCGCTGGTAGTTATGATTTTGCCACTCCCACTTAGGGTGTTCTTCATTGAATAAAAACGTGCAATGAATGGAGTGGTGAGATTTTCTCCTTTCTTTTCCCATGCAGAGTCCTGTTGAAGAGGCGTTACCACCTTGAAACGCATCAACATGGAAATAATATGAAGAAGAAAGTAATCGCATGTGACAGAAAGGCACGCATACCGGAGGTGGGGAGAGTGCTGTGTGCCTTCTTGGACCGGAGTGGTTCATTGGTGGAACATTGTTGCGCGGCTGTCCCTAGCCGCGGAGAAGAGAACCGTCTTCGGTTCTGGCTGAAACAGCAGCGGAGCGCGGAGAGGCCGATGAGAGGAACGTTTCCTTTCTACCAGGCGCACTCTCCTGGGGCAATCAAGCACGTGATACAGAACTTCTATCCTACTATAGGAATCACAAAAGCAGCGAAACAAATATAGGAAAACAAGAACCTACTAAATGGATAAAATAGTACTCACCACTTATGGGACTTCAAAGACCAGCATGCCGCTGGTAGTTATGATGTTGCCACACCCACTTAGGGCGTTGTTCATTGAATAAAAACGTACAATGAATGGAGTGGTGAGATCTTCTCCTTTCTTTTCCTATGCAGAGTCCTGATGAAGAGGCGTTCCCGCCTTCAAACGCGTCGACATGGATATAATATGAAGAAGGATGTAATCGCGTGTGACAGAAAGGCACGCATACCGGAGGTTGGGGAGAGTGCTGTGTACCTTCTTGGACCGGAGGGGTTCATTGGTGGAACATTGTTGCGCGGCTGTCCCTAGCCGCGGAGAAGAGCACCGTCTTCGGTTCTGGCTGAAACAGCAGCGGAGCGCGGAGAGGCCGATGAGAGGAACGTTTCCTTTCTACCAGGCGCACTCTCCTAGTGCGATCAAGCACGCGATGCAGAACTTCTATCCTACTATAGGAATCACAAAAGCAGCGAAACAAATATAGGAAAACAAGAAACTACTAAATGGACAAAATAGTACTCACCACTCATGGGACTTCATAGACCAGCATGCCGCTGGCAGTTATGATGTTGCCACACCCACTTAGGGCATTGTTCATTGAATAAAAACGTGCAATGAATGGAGTGGTGAGATCTTCTCCTTTCTTTTCCTATGCAGAGTCCTGATGAAGAGGCGTTCCCGCCTTGAAACGCGTCGACATGGAAACAATATGAAGAAGAAAGTAATCGCATGTGACAGAAAGGCACGCATACCGGAGGTGGGGAGAGTGCTGTGTGCCTTCTTGGACCGGAGTGGTTCATTGGTGGAACATTGTTGCGCGGCTGTCCCTAGCCGCGGAGAAGAGAACCGTCTTCGGTTCTGGCTGAAACAGCAGCGGAGCGCGGAGAGGCCGATGAGAGGAACGTTTCCTTTCTACCAGGTGCACTCTTCTGGGTCGATCAAGCACGCGATACAGAACTTCTATCCTACTATAGGAATCACAAAAGCAGCGAAACAAATATAGGAAAACAAGAACCTACTAAATGGAAAAAATAGTACTCACCACTCATGGAACTTCAAAGACCAGCATGCCGCTGGTAGTTATGATTTTGCCACACCCACTTAGGGCGTTCTTCTTTGAATAAAAACGTGCAATGAATGGAGTGGCGAGATCTTCTCCTTTCTTTTCCTATGCAGAGTCCTGATGAAGAGGCGTTCCCGCCTTGAAACGCGTCTACATGGAAACGATATGAAGAAGGATGTAATCGCATGTGACAGAAAGGCACGCATACCGGAGGTGGGGAGAGTGCTGTGTGCCTTCTTGGACCGGAGGGGTTCATTGGTGGAACATTGTTGCGCGGCTGTCCCTAGCCGCGGAGAAGAGCACCGTCTTCGGTTCTGGCTGAAACAGCTACTGAGCGCGGAGAGGCCGATGAGAGGAACGTTTCCTTTCTACCAGGCGCACTCTCCTGGGGCAATCAAGCACGCGATACAGAACTTCTATCCTACTATAGGATACACAAAAGCAGCGAAACAAATATAGGAAAACAAGAAACTACTAAATGGACAAAATAGTACTCACCACTCATGGGACTTCAAAGACCAGCATGCCGGTGGCAGTTATGATGTTGCCACACCCACTTAGGGCATTGTTCATTGAATAAAAACGTGCAATGAATGGAGTGGTGAGATCTTCTCCTTTCTTTTCCTATGCAGAGTCCTGATGAAGAGGCGTTCCCGCCTTGAAACGCTTCGACATGGAAACAATATGAAGAAGAAAGTAATCGCATGTGACAGAAAGGCACGCATACCGGAGGTGGGGAGAGTGCTGTGTGCTTTCTTGGACCAGAGGGGTTCATTGGTGGAACATTGTTGCGCGGCTGTCCCTAGCCGCGGAGAAGAGAACCGTCTTCGGTTCTGGCTGAAACAGCAGCGGAGTGCGGAGAGGCCGATGAGAGGAACCTTTCCTTTCTACCAGGCGCACTCTTCTGGGTCGATCAAGCACGCGATACAGAACTTCTACCCTAGTATAGGAATCACAAAAGCAGCGAAACAAATATAGGAAAACAAGAACCTACTAAATGGATAAAATAGTACTCACCACTCATGGAACTTCAAAGACCAGCATGCCGCTGGTAGTTATGATTTTGCCACTCCCACTTAGGGTGTTCTTCATTGAATAAAAACGTGCAATGAATGGAGTGGTGAGATTTTCTCCTTTCTTTTCCCATGCAGAGTCCTGTTGAAGAGGCGTTACCACCTTGAAACGCATCAACATGGAAATAATATGAAGAAGGATGTAATCGCGTGTGACAAGAAGGCACGCATACCGGAGGTGGGGAGAGTGCTGTGTGCCTTCTTGGACCGAAGTGGTTCATTGGTGGAACATTGTTGCGCGGCTGTCCATAGCCGCGGAGAAGAGCACCGTCTTCGGTACTGGCTACAGCAGCGGAGAGCGGAGAGGCCGATGAGAGGAACGTTTCCTTTCTACCAGGCGCACTCTCCTGGGGCAATCAAGCACGCGATACAGAACTTCTATCCTACTATAGGATACACAAAAGCAGCGAAACAAATATAGGAAAACAAGAAACTACTAAATGGACAAAATAGTACTCACCACTCATGGGACTTCAAAGACCAGCATGCCGGTGGCAGTTATGATGTGCCACACCCACTTAGGGTGTTGTTCATTGAATAAAAAGGTGCAATGAATGGAGTGGTGAGATTTTCTCCTTTCTTTTCCTATGCAGAGTCCTGTTGAAGAGGCGTTCCCACCTTGAAACGCGTCAACATGGAAATAATATGAAGAAGGATGTAATCGCGTGTGACAAGAAGGCACGCATACCGGAGGTGGGGAGAGTGCTGTGTGCCTTCTTGGACCGGAGTGGTTCATTGGTGGAACATTGTTGCGCGGCTGTCCCTAGCCGCGGAGAAGAGCACCGTCTTCGGTTCTGGCTGAAACAGCAGCGGAGCGCGGAGAGGCCGATGAGAGGAACGTTTCCTTTCTACCAGGAGGACTCTCCTGGGGCGATCAAGCACGCGATACAGAACTTCTATCCTACTATAGGAATCACCAAAGCAGTGAAACAAATATAGGAAAACAAGAAACTACTAAATGGACAAAATAGTACTCACCACTCATGGGACTTCAAAGACCAGCATGCCGGTGGCAGTTATAATGTTGCCACACCCACTTAGGGCATTGTTCATTGAATAAAAACGTGTAATGAATGGAGTGGTGAGATCTTCTCCTTTCTTTTCCAATGCAGAGTCCTGATGAAGAGGCGTTCCCGCCTTGAAACGCGTCGACATGGAAACAATATGAAGAAGAAAGTAATCGCATGTGACAGAAAGGCCACGCATACCGGAGGTGGGGAGAGTGCTGTGTGCCTTCTTGGACCGGAGGGGTTCATTGGTGGAACATTGTTGCGCGGCTGTCCCTAGCCGCGGAGAAGAGAACCGTCTTCGGTTCTGGGTGAAACAGCAGCGGAGCGCGGAGAGGCCGATGAGAGGAACGTTTCCTTTCTACCAGGCGCACTCTTCTGGGTCGATCAAGCACGCGATACAGAACTTCTATCCTACTATAGGAATCACAAAAGCAGCGAAACAAATATAGGAAAAGAAGAACCTACTAAATGGAAAAAATAGTACTCACCACTCATGGAACTTCAAAGACCAGCATGCCGCTGGTAGTTATGATTTTGCCACACCCACTTAGGGCGTTCTTCATTGAATAAAAACGTGCAATGAATGGAGTGGCGAGATCTTCTCCTTTCTTTTCCTATGCAGAGTCCTGATGAAGAGGCGTTCCCACCTTGAAACGCGTCGACATGGAAATAATATGAAGAAGGATGTAATCGCGTGTGACAGAAAGGCACGCATATCGGAGGTGGGGAGAGTGCTGTGTGCCTTCTTGGACCGGAGGGGTTCATTGGTGGAACATTGTTGCGCGGGCTGTCCCTAGCCGCGGAGAAGAGCACCGTCTTCGGTTCTGGCTGAAACAGCAGCGGAGCGCGGAGAGGCCGATGAGAGGAACGTTTCCTTTCTACCAGGCGCACTCTCCTGGGGCGATCAAGCACGCGATACAGAACTTCTATCCTACTATAGGAATCACAAAAGCAGCGAAACAAATATAGGAAAACAAAAAACTACTAAATGGACAAAATAGTACTCACCACTCATGGGACTTCAAAGACCAGCATGCCGCTGGCAGTTATGATGTTGCCACACTCACTTAGGGCATTGTTCATTGAATAAAAACGTGCAATGTATGGCGTGGTGAGATCTTCTCCTTTCTTTTCCTATGCAGAGTCCTGGTGAAGAGGCGTTCCTGCCTTGAAACGCGTCGACATGGACATAATATGAAGAAGGATGTAATCGCGTGTGACAGAAAGGCACGCATACCGGAGGTGGGGAGAGTGCTGTGTGCCTTCTTGGACCGGAGGGGTTCATTGGTGGAATATTGTTGCGCGGCTGTCCCTAGCCGCGGAGAAGAGCACCGTCTTCGGTTCTGGCTGAAACAGCAGCGGAGCGCGGAAAGGCCGATGAGAGGAACGTTTCCTTTCTACCAGGCGCACTCTCCTGGTGCGATCAAGCACGCGATACAGAACTTCTATCCTACTATAGGAATCACAAAAGCAGCGAAACAAATATAGGAAAACAAGAACCTACTAAATGGACAAAATAGTACTCACCACTCATGGGACTTCAAAGACCAGCATGCCGCTGGTAGTTATGATGTTGCCACACCCACTTAGGGCATTGTTCATTGAATAAAAACGTGCAATGAATGGAGCGGTGAGATCTTTTCCTTTCTTTTCCTATGCAGAGTCCTGATGAAGAGGCGTTCCCGCCTTGAAACTCGTCGACATGGAAATAATATGAAGAAGGATGTAATCGCGTGTGACAGAAAGGCAAGCATACCGGAGGTGGGGAGAGTGCTGTGTGCCTTCTTGGACCGGAGGGGTTCATTGGTGGAACATTGTTGCGCGGCTGTCCCTAGCCGCGGAGAAGAGAACCGTCTTCGGTTCTGGCTGAAACAGCAGCGGAGCGCGGAGAGGCCGATGAGAGGAACGTTTCCTTTCTACTAGGCGCACTCTTCTGGGTCGATCAAGCATGCGATACAGAACTTCTATCCTACTATAGGAATCACAAAAGCAGCGAAACAAATATAGGAAAACAAGAACCTACTAAATGGAAAAAATAGTACTCACCACTCATGGAACTTCAAAGACCAGCATGCCGCTGGTAGTTATGATTTTGCCACACCCACTTAGGGTGTTCTTCGTTGAATAAAAACGTGCAATGAATGGAGTGGTGAGATCTTCTCCTTTCTTTTCCTATGCAGAGTCCTGATGAAGAGGCGTTCCCACCTTGAAACGCGTCGACATGGAAATAATATGAAGAAGGACCTAATCGCGTGTGACAGAAAGGCACGCATACCGGAGGTGGGGAGAATGCTGTGTGCCTTCTTGGACCGGAGGGGTTCATTAGTGGAACATTGTTGAGCGGCTGTCCCTAGCCGCGGAGAAGAGCACCGTCTTCGGTTCTGGCTGAAACAGCAGCGGAGCGCGGAGAGGCCAATGAGAGGAATGTTTCCTTTCTACCAGGCGCACTCTCCTGGGGCGATCAAGCATGCGATACAGAACTTCTATCCTACTATAGGAATCACAAAAGCAGCGAAACAAATATAGGAAAACAAGAACCTACTAAATGGATAAAATAGTACTCACCACTCATGGGAATTCAAAGACCAGCATGCCGCTGGTAGTTATGATGTTGCCACACCCACTTAGGGTGTTGTTCATTGAATAAAAACGTGCAATGAATGGAGTGGTGAGATTTTCTCCTTTCTTTTCCTATGCAGAGTCCTGTTGAAGAGGCGTTCCCACCTTGAAACGCGTCAACATGGAAATAATATGAAGAAGGATGTAATCGCGTGTGACAAGAAGGCACGCATACCGGAGGTGGGGAGAGTGCTGTGTGCCTTCTTGGACCGGAGTGGTTCATTGGTGGAACATTGTTGCGCGGCTGTCCATAGCCGCGGAGAAGAGCACCGTCTTCGGTACTGGCTACAGCAGCGGAGCGCGGAGAGGCCGATGAGAGGAACGTTTCCTTTCTACCAGGCACACTCTCCTGGGGCAATCAAGCACGTGATACAGAACTTCTATCCTACTATAGGAATCACAAAAGCAGCGAAACAAATATAGGAAAACAAGAACCTACTAAATGGATAAAATAGTACTCACCACTTATGGGACTTCAAAGACCAGCATGCCGCTGGTAGTTATGATGTTGCCACACCCACTTAGGGCGTTGTTCATTGAATAAAAACGTACAATGAATGGAGTGGTGAGATCTTCTCCTTTCTTTTCCTATGCAGAGTCCTGATGAAGAGGCGTTCCCGCCTTCAAACGCGTCGACATGGACATAATATGAAGAAGGATGTAATCGCGTGTGACAGAAAGGCACGCATACCGGAGGTTGGGGAGAGTGCTGTGTACCTTTTTGGACCGGAGGGGTTCATTGGTGGAACATTGTTGCGCGGCTGTCCCTAGCCGCGGAGAAGAGCACCGTCTTCGGTTCTGGCTGAAACAGCAGCGGAGCGCGGAGAGGCCGATGAGAGGAACGTTTCCTTTCTACCAGGCGCACTCTCCTAGGGCGATCAAGCACGCGATGCAGAACTTCTATCCTACTATAGGAATCACAAAAGCAGCGAAACAAATATAGGAAAACAAGAAACTACTAAATGGACAAAATAGTACTCACCACTCATGGGACTTCATAGACCAGCATGCCGCTGGCAGTTATGATGTTGCCACACCCACTTAGGGCATTGTTCATTGAATAAAAACGTGCAATGAATGGAGTGGTGAGATCTTCTCCTTTCTTTTCCTATGCAGAGTCCTGATGAAGAGGCGTTCCCGCCTTGAAACGCGTCGACATGGAAACAATATGAAGAAGAAAGTAATCGCATGTGACAGAAAGGCACGCATACCGGAGGTGGGGAGAGTGCTGTGTGCCTTCTTGGACCGGAGTGGTTCATTGGTGGAACATTGTTGCGCGGCTGTCCCTAGCCGCGGAGAAGAGAACCGTCTTCGGTTCTGGCTGAAACAGCAGCGGAGCGCGGAGAGGCCGATGAGAGGAACGTTTCCTTTCTACCAGGTGCACTCTTCTGGGTCGATCAAGCACGCGATACAGAACTTCTATCCTACTATAGGAATCACAAAAGCAGCGAAACAAATATAGGAAAACAAGAACCTACTAAATGGAAAAAATAGTACTCACCACTCATGGAACTTCAAAGACCAGCATGCCGCTGGTAGTTATGATTTTGCCACACCCACTTAGGGCGTTCTTCTTTGAATAAAAACGTGCAATGAATGGAGTGGCGAGATCTTCTCCTTTCTTTTCCTATGCAGAGTCCTGATGAAGAGGCGTTCCCGCCTTGAAACGCGTCTACATGGAAACGATATGAAGAAGGATGTAATCGCATGTGACAGAAAGGCACGCATACCGGAGGTGGGGAGAGTGCTGTGTGCCTTCTTGGACCGGAGGGGTTCATTGGTGGAACATTGTTGCGCGGCTGTCCCTAGCCGCGGAGAAGAGCACCGTCTTCGGTTCTGGCTGAAACAGCTACTGAGCGCGGAGAGGCCGATGAGAGGAACGTTTCCTTTCTACCAGGCGCACTCTCCTGGGGCAATCAAGCACGCTATACAGAACTTCTATCCTACTATAGGATACACAAAAGCAGCGAAACAAATATAGGAAAACAAGAAACTACTAAATGGACAAAATAGTACTCACCACTCATGGGACTTCAAAGACCAGCATGCCGGTGGCAGTTATGATGTTGCCACACCCACTTAGGGCATTGTTCATTGAATAAAAACGTGCAATGAATGGAGTGGTGAGATCTTCTCCTTTCTTTTCCTATGCAGAGTCCTGATGAAGAGGCGTTCCCGCCTTGAAACGCTTCGACATGGAAACAATATGAAGAAGAAAGTAATCGCATGTGACAGAAAGGCACGCATACCGGAGGTGGGGAGAGTGCTGTGTGCTTTCTTGGACCAGAGGGGTTCATTGGTGGAACATTGTTGCGCGGCTGTCCCTAGCCGCGGAGAAGAGAACCGTCTTCGGTTCTGGCTGAAACAGCAGCGGAGTGCGGAGAGGCCGATGAGAGGAACCTTTCCTTTCTACCAGGCGCACTCTTCTGGGTCGATCAAGCACGCGATACAGAACTTCTACCCTAGTATAGGAATCACAAAAGCAGCGAAACAAATATAGGAAAACAAGAACCTACTAAATGGATAAAATAGTATTCACCACTCATGGAACTTCAAAGACCAGCATGCCGCTGGTAGTTATGATTTTGCCACTCCCACTTAGGGTGTTCTTCATTGAATAAAAACGTGCAATGAATGGAGTGGTGAGATTTTCTCCTTTCTTTTCCCATGCAGAGTCCTGTTGAAGAGGCGTTACCACCTTGAAACGCATCAACATGGAAATAATATGAAGAAGAAAGTAATCGCATGTGACAGAAAGGCACGCATACCGGAGGTGGGGAGAGTGCTGTGTGCCTTCTTGGACCGGAGTGGTTCATTGGTGGAACATTGTTGCGCGGCTGTCCCTAGCCGCGGAGAAGAGAACCGTCTTCGGTTCTGGCTGAAACAGCAGCGGAGCGCGGAGAGGCCGATGAGAGGAACGTTTCCTTTCTACCAGGCGCACTCTCCTGGGGCAATCAAGCACGTGATACAGAACTTCTATCCTACTATAGGAATCACAAAAGCAGCGAAACAAATATAGGAAAACAAGAACCTACTAAATGGATAAAATAGTACTCACCACTTATGGGACTTCAAAGACCAGCATGCCGCTGGTAGTTATGATGTTGCCACACCCACTTAGGGCGTTGTTCATTGAATAAAAACGTACAATGAATGGAGTGGTGAGATCTTCTCCTTTCTTTTCCTATGCAGAGTCCTGATGAAGAGGCGTTCCCGCCTTCAAACGCGTCGACATGGATATAATATGAAGAAGGATGTAATCGCGTGTGACAGAAAGGCACGCATACCGGAGGTTGGGGAGAGTGCTGTGTACCTTCTTGGACCGGAGGGGTTCATTGGTGGAACATTGTTGCGCGGCTGTCCCTAGCCGCGGAGAAGAGCACCGTCTTCGGTTCTGGCTGAAACAGCAGCGGAGCGCGGAGAGGCCGATGAGAGGAACGTTTCCTTTCTACCAGGCGCACTCTCCTAGGGCGATCAAGCACGCGATGCAGAACTTCTATCCTACTATAGGAATCACAAAAGCAGCGAAACAAATATAGGAAAACAAGAAACTACTAAATGGACAAAATAGTACTCACCACTCATGGGACTTCATAGACCAGCATGCCGCTGGCAGTTATGATGTTGCCACACCCACTTAGGGCATTGTTCATTGAATAAAAACGTGCAATGAATGGAGTGGTGAGATCTTCTCCTTTCTTTTCCTATGCAGAGTCCTGATGAAGAGGCGTTCCCGCCTTGAAACGCGTCGACATGGAAACAATATGAAGAAGAAAGTAATCGCATGTGACAGAAAGGCACGCATACCGGAGGTGGGGAGAGTGCTGTGTGCCTTCTTGGACCGGAGTGGTTCATTGGTGGAACATTGTTGCGCGGCTGTCCCTAGCCGCGGAGAAGAGAACCGTCTTCGGTTCTGGCTGAAACAGCAGCGGAGCGCGGAGAGGCCGATGAGAGGAACGTTTCCTTTCTACCAGGTGCACTCTTCTGGGTCGATCAAGCACGCGATACAGAACTTCTATCCTACTATAGGAATCACAAAAGCAGCGAAACAAATATAGGAAAACAAGAACCTACTAAATGGAAAAAATAGTACTCACCACTCATGGAACTTCAAAGACCAGCATGCCGCTGGTAGTTATGATTTTGCCACACCCACTTAGGGCGTTCTTCTTTGAATAAAAACGTGCAATGAATGGAGTGGCGAGATCTTCTCCTTTCTTTTCCTATGCAGAGTCCTGATGAAGAGGCGTTCCCGCCTTGAAACGCGTCTACATGGAAACGATATGAAGAAGGATGTAATCGCATGTGACAGAAAGGCACGCATACCGGAGGTGGGGAGAGTGCTGTGTGCCTTCTTGGACCGGAGGGGTTCATTGGTGGAACATTGTTGCGCGGCTGTCCCTAGCCGCGGAGAAGAGCACCGTCTTCGGTTCTGGCTGAAACAGCTACTGAGCGCGGAGAGGCCGATGAGAGGAACGTTTCCTTTCTACCAGGCGCACTCTCCTGGGGCAATCAAGCACGCAATACAGAACTTCTATCCTACTATAGGATACACAAAAGCAGCGAAACAAATATAGGAAAACAAGAAACTACTAAATGGACAAAATAGTACTCACCACTCATGGGACTTCAAAGACCAGCATGCCGGTGGCAGTTATGATGTTGCCACACCCACTTAGGGCATTGTTCATTGAATAAAAACGTGCAATGAATGGAGTGGTGAGATCTTCTCCTTTCTTTTCCTATGCAGAGTCCTGATGAAGAGGCGTTCCCGCCTTGAAACGCTTCGACATGGAAACAATATGAAGAAGAAAGTAATCGCATGTGACAGAAAGGCACGCATACCGGAGGTGGGGAGAGTGCTGTGTGCTTTCTTGGACCAGAGGGGTTCATTGGTGGAACATTGTTGCGCGGCTGTCCCTAGCCGCGGAGAAGAGAACCGTCTTCGGTTCTGGCTGAAACAGCAGCGGAGTGCGGAGAGGCCGATGAGAGGAACCTTTCCTTTCTACCAGGCGCACTCTTCTGGGTCGATCAAGCACGCGATACAGAACTTCTACCCTAGTATAGGAATCACAAAAGCAGCGAAACAAATATAGGAAAACAAGAACCTACTAAATGGATAAAATAGTACTCACCACTCATGGAACTTCAAAGACCAGCATGCCGCTGGTAGTTATGATTTTGCCACTCCCACTTAGGGTGTTCTTCATTGAATAAAAACGTGCAATGAATGGAGTGGTGAGATTTTCTCCTTTCTTTTCCCATGCAGAGTCCTGTTGAAGAGGCGTTACCACCTTGAAACGCATCAACATGGAAAGAATATGAAGAAGGATGTAATCGCGTGTGACAAGAAGGCACGCATACCGGAGGTGGGGAGAGTGCTGTGTGCCTTCTTGGACCGAAGTGGTTCATTGGTGGAACATTGTTGCGCGGCTGTCCATAGCCGCGGAGAAGAGCACCGTCTTCGGTACTGGCTACAGCAGCGGAGAGCGGAGAGGCCGATGAGAGGAACGTTTCCTTTCTACCAGGCGCACTCTCCTGGGGCAATCAAGCACGCGATACAGAACTTCTATCCTACTATAGGATACACAAAAGCAGCGAAACAAATATAGGAAAACAAGAAACTACTAAATGGACAAAATAGTACTCACCACTCATGGGACTTCAAAGACCAGCATGCCGGTGGCAGTTATGATGTGCCACACCCACTTAGGGTGTTGTTCATTGAATAAAAAGGTGCAATGAATGGAGTGGTGAGATTTTCTCCTTTCTTTTCCTATGCAGAGTCCTGTTGAAGAGGCGTTCCCACCTTGAAACGTGTCAACATGGAAATAATATGAAGAAGGATGTAATCGCGTGTGACAAGAAGGCACGCATACCGGAGGTGGGGAGAGTGCTGTGTGCCTTCTTGGACCGGAGTGGTTCATTGGTGGAACATTGTTGCGCGGCTGTCCCTAGCCGCGGAGAAGAGCACCGTCTTCGGTTCTGGCTGAAACAGCAGCGGAGCGCGGAGAGGCCGATGAGAGGAACGTTTCCTTTCTACCAGGCGGACTCTCCTGGGGCGATCAAGCACGCGATACAGAACTTCTATCCTACTATAGGAATCACCAAAGCAGTGAAACAAATATAGGAAAACAAGAAACTACTAAATGGACAAAATAGTACTCACCACTCATGGGACTTCAAAGACCAGCATGCCGGTGGCAGTTATAATGTTGCCACACCCACTTAGGGCATTGTTCATTGAATAAAAACGTGTAATGAATGGAGTGGTGAGATCTTCTCCTTTCTTTTCCAATGCAGAGTCCTGATGAAGAGGCGTTCCCGCCTTGAAACGCGTCGACATGGAAACAATATGAAGAAGAAAGTAATCGCATGTGACAGAAAGGCCACGCATACCGGAGGTGGGGAGAGTGCTGTGTGCCTTCTTGGACCGGAGGGGTTCATTGGTGGAACATTGTTGCGCGGCTGTCCCTAGCCGCGGAGAAGAGAACCGTCTTCGGTTCTGGGTGAAACAGCAGCGGAGCGCGGAGAGGCCGATGAGAGGAACGTTTCCTTTCTACCAGGCGCACTCTTCTGGGTCGATCAAGCACGCGATACAGAACTTCTATCCTACTATAGGAATCACAAAAGCAGCGAAACAAATATAGGAAAAGAAGAACCTACTAAATGGAAAAAATAGTACTCACCACTCATGGAACTTCAAAGACCAGCATGCCGCTGGTAGTTATGATTTTGCCACACCCACTTAGGGCGTTCTTCATTGAATAAAAACGTGCAATGAATGGAGTGGCGAGATCTTCTCCTTTCTTTTCCTATGCAGAGTCCTGATGAAGAGGCGTTCCCACCTTGAAACGCGTCGACATGGAAATAATATGAAGAAGGATGTAATCGCGTGTGACAGAAAGGCACGCATATCGGAGGTGGGGAGAGTGCTGTGTGCCTTCTTGGACCGGAGGGGTTCATTGGTGGAACATTGTTGCGCGGGCTGTCCCTAGCCGCGGAGAAGAGCACCGTCTTCGGTTCTGGCTGAAACAGCAGCGGAGCGCGGAGAGGCCGATGAGAGGAACGTTTCCTTTCTACCAGGCGCACTCTCCTGGGGCGATCAAGCACGCGATACAGAACTTCTATCCTACTATAGGAATCACAAAAGCAGCGAAACAAATATAGGAAAACAAAAAACTACTAAATGGACAAAATAGTACTCACCACTCATGGGACTTCAAAGACCAGCATGCCGCTGGCAGTTATGATGTTGCCACACTCACTTAGGGCATTGTTCATTGAATAAAAACGTGCAATGTATGGCGTGGTGAGATCTTCTCCTTTCTTTTCCTATGCAGAGTCCTGGTGAAGAGGCGTTCCCGCCTTGAAACGCGTCGACATGGAAATAATATGAAGAAGGATGTAATCGCTTGTGACAGAAAATCACGCATACCAGAGGTGGGGAGAGTGCTGTGTGCCTTCTTGGACCGGAGGGGTTCATTGGTGGAACATTGTTGTGCGGCTGTCCCTAGCCACGGAGAAGAGCACCGTCTTTGGTTCTGGCTGAAACAGCAGCGGAGCGCGGAGAGGCCGATGAGAGGAACGTTTCCTTTCTTCCAGGCACACTCTCCTAGGGCAATCAAGCACGCGATACAGAACTTCTATCCTACTATAGGAATCACAAAAGCAGCGAAACAAATATAGGAAAACAAGAACCTACTAAATGGATAAAATAGTACTCACCACTTATGGGACTTCAAAGACCAGCATGCCGCTGGTAGTTATGATGTTGCCACACCCACTTAGGGCATTGTTCATTGAATAAAAACGTACAATGAATGGAGTGGTGAGATCTTCTCCTTTCTTTTCCTATGCAGAGTCCTGATGAAGAGGCGTTCCCGCCTTGAAACGCGTCGACATGGACATAATATGAAGAAGGATGTAATCGCGTGTGACAGAAAGGCACGCATACCGGAGGTGGGGAGAGTGCTGTGTGCCTTCTTGGACCGGAGGGGTTCATTGGTGGAACATTGTTGCGCGGCTGTCCCTAGCCGCGGAGAAGAGCACCGTCTTCGGTTCTGGCTGAAACAGCAGCGGAGCGCGGAGAGGCCGATGAGAGGAAAGTTTCCTTTCTACCAGGCGCACTCTCCTTGGGCGATCAAGCACGCGATACAGAACTTCTATCCTACTATAGGAATCACAAAAGGAGCGAAACAAATATAGGAAAACAAGAAACTACTAAATGGACAAAATAGTACTCACCACTCATGGGACTCCAAAGACCAGCATGCCGGTGGCAGTTATGATGTTGCCACACCCACTTAGGGCATTGTTCATTGAATAAAAACGTTCAATGAATGGAGTGGTGAGATCTTCTCCTTTCTTTTCCTATGCAGAGTCCTGATGAAGAGGCGTTCCCGCCTTGAAACGCGTCGACATGGAAACAATATGAAGAAGAAAGTAATTGCATGTGACAGAAAGGCACGCATACCGGAGGTGGGGAGAGTGCTGTGTGCCTTCTTGGACCGGAGGGGTTCATTGGTGGAATATTGTTGCGCGGCTGTCCCTAGCCGCGGAGAAGAGAACCGTCTTCGGTTCTGGCTGAAACAGCAGCGGAGCGCGGAGAGGCCGATGAGAGGAACGTTTCATTTCTACCAGGCGCACTCTTCTGGGTCGATCAAGCACGCGATACAGAACTTCTATCCTACTATAGGAATCACAAAAGCAGCGAAACAAATATAGGAAAACAAGAACCTACTAAATGGAAAAAATAGTACTCACCACTCATGGAACTTCAAAGACCAGCATGCCGCTGGTAGTTATGATTTTGCCACACCCACTTAGGGCGTTCTTCATTGAATAAAAACGTGCAATGAATGGAGTGGCGAGATCTTCTCCTTTCTTTTCCTATGCAGAGTCCTGATGAAGAGGCGTTCCCACCTTGAAACGCGTCGACATGGAAATAATATGAAGAAGGATGTAATCGCGTGTGACAGAAATGCACGCATACCGGAGGTGGGGAGAGTGCTGTGTGCCTTCTTGGACCGGAGGGGTTCATTGGTGGAACATTGTTGCGCGGCTGTTCCTAGCCGCGGAGAAGAGCACCGTCTTCGGTTCTGGCTGAAACAGCAGCGGAGCGCTTAGAGGCTGATGAGAGGAATGTTTCCTTTCTACCAGGCGCACTCTCCTGGGGCGATCAAGCACGCGATACAGAACTTCTATCCTACTATAGGAATCACAAAAGCAGCGAAACAAATATAGGAAAACAAGACCCTACTAAATGGATAAAATAGTACTCACCACTCATGGGACTTCAAAGACCAGCATGCCGCTGGTAGTTATGATGTTGCCACACCCACTTAGGGCGTTGTTCATTGAATAAAAACATGCAATGAATGGAGTGGTGAGATCTTCTCCTTTCTTTTCCTATGCAGAGTCCTGATGAAGAGGCGTTCCTGCCTTGAAACGCGTCGACATGGACATAATATGAAGAAGGATGTAATCGCGAGTGACAGAAAGGCACGCATAGCGGAGGTGGGGAGAGTGCTGTGTGCCTTCTTGGCCTGGAGGGGTTCATTGGTGGAACATTGTTGCGCGGGCTGTCCCTAGCCGCGGAGAAGAGCACCGTCTTCGGTTCTGGCTGAAACAGCAGCGGAGCGCGGAGAGGCCGATGAGAGGAACGTTTCCTTTCTACCAGGCGCACTCTCCTGGGGCGATCAAGCACGCGATACAGAACTTCTATCCTACTATAGGAATCACAAAAGCAGCGAAACAAATATAGGAAAACAAAAAACTACTAAATGGACAAAATAGTACTCACCACTCATGGGACTTCAAAGACCAGCATGCCGCTGGCAGTTATGATGTTGCCACACCCACTTAGGGCATTGTTCATTGAATAAAAACGTGCAATGTATGGCGTGGTGAGATCTTCTCCTTTCTTTTCCTATGCAGAGTCCTGGTGAAAAGGCGTTCCCGCCTTGAAACGTGTCGACATGGAAATAATATGAAGAAGGATGTAATCGCTTGTGACAGAAAATCACGCATACCGGAGGTGGGGAGAGTGCTGTGTGCCTTCTTGGACCGGAGGGGTTCATTGGTGGAACATTGTTGTGCGGCTGTCCCTAGCCACGGAGAAGAGCACCGTGTTTGGTTCTGGCTGAAACAGCAGCGGAGCGCGGAGAGGCCGATGAGAGGAACGTTTCCTTTCTTCCAGGCACACTCTCCTGGGGCAATCAAGCACGCGATACAGAACTTCTATCCTACTATAGGAATCACAAAAGCAGCGAAACAAATATAGGAAAACAAGAACCTACTAAATAGATAAAATAGTACTCACCACTTATGGGACTTCAAAGACCAGCATGCCGCTGGTAGTTATGATGTTGCCACACCCACTTAGGGCATTGTTCATTGAATAAAAACGTGCAATGAATGGAGTGGTGAGATCTTCTCCTTTCTTTTCCTATGAAGAGTCCTGATGAAGAGGCGTTCCCGCCTTGAAACGCGTCGACATGGACATAATATGAAGAAGGATGTAATCGCGTGTGACAGAAAGGCACGCATACCGGAGGTGGGGAGAGTGCTGTGTGCCTTCTTGGACCGAAGGGGTTCATTGGTGGAACATTGTTGCGCGGCTGTCCCTAGCCGCGGAGAAGAGCACCGTCTTCGGTTCTGGCTGAAACAGCAGCGGAGCGCGGAGAGGCCGATGAGAGGAACGTTTCCTTTCTACCAGGCGCACTCTTCTGGGGCGATCAAGCACGCGATACAGAACTTCTATCCTACTATAGGAATCACAAAAGCAGCGAAACAAATATAGGAAAACAAAAAACTACTAAATGGACAAAATAGTACTCACCACTCATGGGACTTCAAAGACCAGCATGCCGCTTGCAGTTATGATGTTGCCACACTCACTTAGGGCATTGTTCATTGAATAAAAACATGCAATGTATGGCGTGGTGAGATCTTCTCCTTTCTTTTCCTATGCAGAGTCCTGGTGAAGAGGCGTTCCCGCCTTGAAACGCGTCGACATGGAAATAATATGAAGAAGGATGTAATCGCTTGTGACAGAAAATCACGCATACCGGAGGTGGGGAGAGTGCTGTGTGCCTTCTTGGACCGGAGGGGTTCATTGGTGGAACATTGTTGTGCGGCTGTCCCTAGCCACGGAGAAGAGCACCGTCTTTGGTTCTGGCTGAAACAGCAGCGGAGCGCGGAGAGGCCGATGAGAGGAACGTTTCCTTTCTTCCAGGCACACTCTCCTAGGGCAATCAAGCACGCGATACAGAACTTCTATCCTACTATAGGAATCACAAAAGCAGCGAAACAAATATAGGAAAACAAGAACCTACTAAATGTATAAAATAGTACTCACCACTTATGGGACTTCAAAGACCAGCATGCCGCTGGTAGTTATGATGTTGCCACACCCACTTAGGGCATTGTTCATTGAATAAAAACGTACAATGAATGGAGTGGTGAGATCTTCTCCTTTCTTTTCCTATGCAGAGTCCTGATGAAGAGGCGTTCCCGCCTTGAAACGCGTCGACATGGACATAATATGAAGAAGGATGTAATCGCGTGTGACAGAAAGGCACGCATACCGGAGGTGGGGAGAGTGCTGTGTGCCTTCTTGGACCGGAGGGGTTCATTGGTGGAACATTGTTGCGCGGCTGTCCCTAGCCGCGGAGAAGAGCACCGTCTTCGGTTCTGGCTGAAACAGCAGCGGAGCGCGGAGAGGCCAATGAGAGGAACGTTTCCTTTCTACCAGGCGCACTCTCCTTGGGCGATCAAGCACGCGATACAGAACTTCTATCCTACTATAGGAATCACAATAGCAGCGAAACAAATATAGGAAAACAAGAAACTACTAAATGGACAAAATAGTACTCACCACTCATGGGACTTCAAAGACCAGCATGCCGGTGGCAGTTATGATGTTGCCACACCCACTTAGGGCGTTGTTCATTGAATAAAAACATGCAATGAATGGAGTGGTGAGATCTTCTCCTTTCTTTTCCTATGCAGAGTCCTGATGAAGAGGCGTTCCTGCCTTGAAACGCGTCGACATGGACATAATATGAAGAAGGATGTAATCGCGTGTGACAGAAAGGCACGCATACCGGAGGTGGGGAGAGTGCTGTGTGCCTTCTTGGACCGGAGGGGTTCATTGGTGGAACATTGTTGCGCGGGCTGTCCCTAGCCGCGGAGAAGAGCACCGTCTTCGGTTCTGGCTGAAACAGCAGCGGAGCGCGGAGAGGCCGATGAGAGGAACGTTTCCTTTCTACCAGGCGCACTCTCCTGGGGCGATCAAGCACGCGATACAGAACTTCTATCCTACTATAGGAATCACAAAAGCAGCGAAACAAATATAGGAAAACAAAAAACTACTAAATGGACAAAATAGTACTCACCACTCATGGGACTTCAAAGACCAGCATGCCGCTGGCAGTTATGATGTTGCCACACCCACTTAGGGCATTGTTCGTTGAATAAAAACGTGCAATGTATGGCGTGGTGAGATCTTCTCCTTTCTTTTCCTATGCAGAGTCCTGGTGAAGAGGCGTTCCCGCCTTGAAACGCGTCGACATGGAAATAATATGAAGAAGGATGTAATCGCTTGTGACAGAAAATCACGCATACCGGAGGTGGGGAGAGTGCTGTGTGCCTTCTTGGACCGGAGGGGTTCATTGGTGGAACATTGTTGTGCGGCTGTCCCTAGCCACGGAGAAGAGCACCGTCTTTGGTTCTGGCTGAAACAGCAGCGGAGCGCGGAGAGGCCGATGAGAGGAACGTTTCCTTTCTTCCAGGCACACTCTCCTGGGGCAATCAAGCACGCGATACAGAACTTCTATCCTACTATAGGAATCACAAAAGCAGCGAAACAAATATAGGAAAACAAGACCCTACTAAATGGATAAAATAGTACTCACCACTCATGGGACTTCAAAGACCAGCATGCCGCTGGTAGTTATGATGTTGCCACACCCACTTAGGGCGTTGTTCATTGAATAAAAACATGCAATGAATGGAGTGGTGAGATCTTCTCCTTTCTTTTCCTATGCAGAGTCCTGATGAAGAGGCGTTCCTGCCTTGAAACGCGTCGACATGGACATAATATGAAGAAGGATGTAATCGCGAGTGACAGAAAGGCACGCATACCGGAGGTGGGGAGAGTGCTGTGTGCCTTCTTGGACCGGAGGGGTTCATTGGTGGAACATTGTTGCGCGGGCTGTCCCTAGCCGCGGAGAAGAGCACCGTCTTCGGTTCTGGCTGAAACAGCAGCGGAGCGCGGAGAGGCCGATGAGAGGAACGTTTCCTTTCTACCAGGCGCACTCTCCTGGGGCGATCAAGCACGCGATACAGAACTTCTATCCTACTATAGGAATCACAAAAGCAGCGAAACAAATATAGGAAAACAAAAAACTACTAAATGGACAAAATAGTACTCACCACTCATGGGACTTCAAAGAACAGCATGCCGCTGGCAGTTATGATGTTGCCACACCCACTTAGGGCATTGTTCATTGAATAAAAACGTGCAATGTATGGCGTGGTGAGATCTTCTCCTTTCTTTTCCTATGCAGAGTCCTGGTGAAGAGGCGTTCCCGCCTTGAAACGCGTCGACATGGAAATAATATGAAGAAGGATGTAATCGCTTGTGACAGAAAATCACGCATACCGGAGGTGGGGAGAGTGCTGTGTGCCTTCTTGGACCGGAGGGGTTCATTGGTGGAACATTGTTGTGCGGCTGTCCCTAGCCACGGAGAAGAGCACCGTGTTTGGTTCTGGCTGAAACAGCAGGGGAGCGCGGAGAGGCCGATGAGAGGAACGTTTCCTTTCTTCCAGGCACACTCTCCTGGGGCAATCAAGCACGCGATACAGAACTTCTATCCTACTATAGGAATCACAAAAGCAGCGAAACAAATATAGGAAAACAAGAACCTACTAAATAGATAAAATAGTACTCACCACTTATGGGACTTCAAAGACCAGCATGCCGCTGGTAGTTATGATGTTGCCACACCCACTTAGGGCATTGTTCATTGAATAAAAACGTGCAATGAATGGAGTGGTGAGATCTTCTCCTTTCTTTTCCTATGCAGAGTCCTGATGAAGAGGCGTTCCCGCCTTGAAACGCGTCGACATGGACATAATATGAAGAAGGATGTAATCGCGTGTGACAGAAAGGCACGCATACCGGAGGTGGGGAGAGTGCTGTGTGCCTTCTTGGACCGAAGGGGTTCATTGGTGGAACATTGTTGCGCGGCTGTCCCTAGCCGCGGAGAAGAGCACCGTCTTTGGTTCTGGCTGAAACAGCAGCGGAGCGCGGAGAGGCCGATGAGAGGAACGTTTCCTTTCTACCAGGCGCACTCTTCTGGGGCGATCAAGCACGCGATACAGAACTTCTATCCTACTATAGGAATCACAAAAGCAGCGAAACAAATATAGGAAAACAAAAAACTACTAAATGGACAAAATAGTACTCACCACTCATGGGACTTCAAAGACCAGCATGCCGCTGGCAGTTATGATGTTGCCACACTCACTTAGGGCATTGTTCATTGAATAAAAACATGCAATGTATGGCGTGGTGAGATCTTCTCCTTTCTTTTCCTATGCAGAGTCCTGGTGAAGAGGCGTTCCCGCCTTGAAACGCGTCGACATGGAAATAATATGAAGAAGGATGTAATCGCTTGTGACAGAAAATCACGCATACCGGAGGTGGGGAGAGTGCTGTGTGCCTTCTTGGACCGGAGGGGTTCATTGGTGGAACATTGTTGTGCGGCTGTCCCTAGCCACGGAGAAGAGCACCGTCTTTGGTTCTGGCTGAAACAGCAGCGGAGCGCGGAGAGGCCGATGAGAGGAACGTTTCCTTTCTTCCAGGCACACTCTCCTAGAGCAATCAAGCACGCGATACAGAACTTCTATCCTACTATAGGAATCACAAAAGCAGCGAAACAAATATAGGAAAACAAGAACCTACTAAATGTATAAAATAGTACTCACCACTTATGGGACTTCAAAGACCAGCATGCCGCTGGTAGTTATGATGTTGCCACACCCACTTAGGGCATTGTTCATTGAATAAAAACGTACAATGAATGGAGTGGTGAGATCTTCTCCTTTCTTTTCCTATGCAGAGTCCTGATGAAGAGGCGTTCCCGCCTTGAAACGCGTCGACATGGACATAATATGAAGAAGGATGTAATCGCGTGTGACAGAAAGGCACGCATACCGGAGGTGGGGAGAGTGCTGTGTGCCTTCTTGGACCGGAGGGGTTCATTGGTGGAACATTGTTGCGCGGCTGTCCCTAGCCGCGGAGAAGAGCACCGTCTTCGGTTCTGGCTGAAACAGCAGCGGAGCGCGGAGAGGCCGATGAGAGGAACGTTTCCTTTCTACCAGGCGCACTCTCCTTGGGCGATCAAGCACGCGATACAGAACTTCTATCCTACTATAGGAATCACAAAAGCAGCGAAACAAATATAGGAAAACAAGAAACTACTAAATGGACAAAATAGTACTCACCACTCATGGGACTTCAAAGACCAGCATGCCGGTGGCAGTTATGATGTTGCCACACCCACTTAGGGCGTTGTTCATTGAATAAAAACATGCAATGAATGGAGTGGTGAGATCTTCTCCTTTCTTTTCCTATGCAGAGTCCTGATGAAGAGGCGTTCCTGCCTTGAAACGCGTCGACATGGACATAATATGAAGAAGGATGTAATCGCGTGTGACAGAAAGGCACGCATACCGGAGGTGGGGAGAGTGCTGTGTGCCTTCTTGGACCGGAGGGGTTCATTGGTGGAACATTGTTGCGCGGGCTGTCCCTAGCCGCGGAGAAGAGCACCGTCTTCGGTTCTGGCTGAAACAGCAGCGGAGCGCGGAGAGGCCGATGAGAGGAACGTTTCCTTTCTACCAGGCGCACTCTCCTGGGGCGATCAAGCACGCGATACAGAACTCCTATCCTACTATAGGAATCACAAAAGCAGCGAAACAAATATAGGAAAACAAAAAACTACTAAATGGACAAAATAGTACTCACCACTCATGGGACTTCAAAGACCAGCATGCCGCTGGCAGTTATGATGTTGCCACACCCACTTAGGGCATTGTTCATTGAATAAAAACGTACAATGAATAGAGTGGTGAGATCTTCTCCTTTCTTTTCCTATGCAGAGTCCTGATGAAGAGGCGTTCCCGCCTTGAAACGCGTCGACATGGACATAATATGAAGAAGGATGTAATCGCGTGTGACAGAAAGGCACGCATACCGGAGGTGGGGAGAGTGCTGTGTGCCTTCTTGGACCGGAGGGGTTCATTGGTGGAACATTGTTGCGCGGCTGTCCCTAGCCGCAGAGAAGAGCACCGTCTTCGGTTCTGGCTGAAACAGCAGCGGAGCGCGGAGAGGCCGATGAGAGGAACGTTTCCTTTCTACCAGGCGCACTCTCCTGGGGCGATCAAGCACGCGATACAGAACTTCTATCCTACTATAGGAATCACAAAAGCAGCGAAACAAATATAGGAAAACAAGAAACTACTAAATGGACAAAATAGTACTCACCACTCATGGGACTTCAAAGACCAGCATGCCGGTGGCAGTTATGATGTTGCCACACCCACTTAGGGCATTGTTCATTGAATAAAAACGTGCAATGAATGGAGTGGTGAGATCTTCTCCTTTCTTTTCCTATGCAGAGTCCTGATGAAGAGGCGTTCCCGCCTTGAAACGCGTCGACATGGAAACAATATAAAGAAGAAAGTAATCGCATGTGACAGAAAGGCACGCATACCGGAGGTGGGGAGAGTGCTGTGTGCCTTCTTGGACCGGAGGGGTTCATTGGTGGAACATTGTTGCGCGGCTGTCCCTAGCCGCGGAGAAGAGAACCGTCTTCGGTTCTGGCTGAAACAGCAGAGGAGCGCGGAGAGGCCGATGAGAGGAACGTTTCCTTTCTACCAGGTGCACTCTTCTGGGTCGATCAAGCACGCGATACAGAACTTCTATCCTACTATAGGAATCACAAAAGCAGCGAAACAAATATAGGAAAACAAGAACCTACTAAATGGAAAAAATAGTACTCACACTCATGGAACTTCAAAGACCAGCATGCCGCTGGTAGTTATGATTTTGCCACACCCACTTAGGGCGTTCTTCTTTGAATAAAAACGTGCAATGAATTGAGTGGCGAGATCTTCTCCTTTCTTTTCCTATGCAGAGTCCTGATGAAGAGGCGTTCCCACCTTGAAACGCGTCGATATGGAAACGATATGAAGAAGGATGTAATCGCATGTGACAGAAAGGCACGCATACCGGAGGTGGGGAGAGTGCTGTGTGCCTTCTTGGACCGGAGGGGTTCATTGGTGGAACATTGTTGCGCGGCTGTCCCTAGCCGCGGAGAAGAGCACCGTCTTCGGTTCTGGCTGAAACAGCAGCGGAGCGCGGAGAGGCCGATGAGAGGAACGTTTCCTTTCTACCAGGCGCACTCTCCTGGGGCAATCAAGCACGCGATACAGAACTTCTATCCTACTATAGGATACACAAAAGCAGCGAAACAAATATAGGAAAACAAGAAACTACTAAATGGACAAAATAGTACTCACCACTCATGGGACTTCAAAGACCAGCATGCCGGTGGCAGTTATGATGTTGCCACACCCACTTAGGGTGTTGTTCATTGAATAAAAAGGTGCAATGAATGGAGTGGTGAGATTTTCTCCTTTCTTTTCCTATGCAGAGTCCTGTTGAAGAGGCGTTCCCACCTTGAAACGCGTCAACATGGAAATATTATGAAGAAGGATGTAATCGCGTGTGACAAGAAGGCACGCATACCGGAGGTGGGGAGAGTGCTGTGTGCCTTCTTGGACCGGAGTGGTTCATTGGTGGAACATTGTTGCGCGGCTGTCCCTAGCCGCGGAGAAGAGCACCGTCTTCGGTTCTGGCTGAAACAGCAGCGGAGCGCGGAGAGGCCGATGAGAGGAACGTTTCCTTTCTACCAGGCGGACTCTCCTGGGGCGATCAAGCACGCGATACAGAACTTCTATCCTACTATAGGAATCACCAAAGCAGTGAAACAAATATAGGAAAACAAGAAACTACTAAATGGACAAAATAGTACTCACCACTCATGGGACTTCAAAGACCAGCATGCCGGTGGCAGTTATAATGTTGCCACACCCACTTAGGGCATTGTTCATTGAATAAAAACGTGCAATGAATGGAGTGGTGAGATCTTCTCCTTTCTTTTCCAATGCAGAGTCCTGATGAAGAGGCGTTCCCACCTTGAAACGCGTCGACATGGAAATAATATGAAGAAGGATGTAATCGCGTGTGACAGAAAGGCACGCATATCGGAGGTGGGGAGAGTGCTGTGTGCCTTCTTGGACCGGAGGTGTTCATTGGTGGAATATTGTTGCGCGGGCTGTCCCTAGCCGTGGAGAAGAGCACCGTCTTCGGTTCTGGCTGAAACAGCAGCGGAGCGCGGAGAGGCCGATGAGAGGAACGTTTCCTTTCTACCAGGCGCACTCTCCTGGGGCCATCAAGCACGCGATACAGAACTTCTATCCTACTATAGGAATCACAAAAGCAGCGAAACAAATATAGGAAAACAAAAAACTACTAAATGGACAAAATAGTACTCACCACTCATGGGACTTCAAAGACCAGCATGCCGCTGGCAGTTATGATGTTGCCACACTCACTTAGGGCATTGTTCATTGAATAAAAACGTGCAATGTATGGCGTGGTGAGATCTTCTCCTTTCTTTTCCTATGCAGAGTCCTGGTGAAGAGGCGTTCCCGCCTTGAAACGCATCGACATGGAAATAATATGAAGAAGGATGTAATCGCTTGTGACAGAAAATCAAGCATACCAGAGGTGGGGAGAGTGCTGTGTGCCTTCTTGGACCGGAGGGGTTCATTGGTGGAACATTGTTGTGCGGCTGTCCCTAGCCACGGAGAAGAGCACCGTCTTTGGTTCTGGCTGAAACAGCAGCGGAGCGCGGAGAGGCCGATGAGAGGAACGTTTCCTTTCTTCCAGGCACACTCTCCTAGGGCAATCAAGCACGCGATACAGAACTTCTATCCTACTATAGGAATCACAAAAGCAGCGAAACAAATATAGGAAAACAAGAACCTACTAAATGTATAAAATAGTACTCACCACTTATGGGACTTCAAAGACCAGCATGCCGCTGGTAGTTATGATGTTGCCACACCCACTTAGGGCATTGTTCATTGAATAAAAACGTACAATGAATGGAGTGGTGAGATCTTCTCCTTTCTTTTCCTATGCAGAGTCCTGATGAAGAGGCGTTCCCGCCTTGAAACGCGTCGACATGGACATAATATGAAGAAGGATGTAATCGCGTGTGACAGAAAGGCACGCATACCGGAGGTGGGGAGAGTGCTGTGTGCCTTCTTGGACCGGAGGGGTTCATTGGTGGAACATTGTTGCGCGGCTGTCCCTAGCCGCGGAGAAGAGCACCGTCTTCGGTTCTGGCTGAAACAGCAGCGGAGCGCGGAGAGGCCGATGAGAGGAAAGTTTCCTTTCTACCAGGCGCACTCTCCTTGGGCGATCAAGCACGCGATACAGAACTTCTATCCTACTATAGGAATCACAAAAGCAGCGAAACAAATATAGGAAAACAAAAAACTACTAAATGGACAAAATAGTACTCACCACTCATGGGACTTCAAAGACCAGCATGCCGCTGGCAGTTATGATGTTGCCACACTCACTTAGGGCATTGTTCATTGAATAAAAACATGCAATGTATGGCGTGGTGAGATCTTCTCCTTTCTTTTCCTATGCAGAGTCCTGGTGAAGAGGCGTTCCCGCCTTGAAACGCGTCGACATGGAAATAATATGAAGAAGGATGTAATCGCTTGTGACAGAAAATCACGCATACCGGAGGTGGGGAGAGTGCTGTGTGCCTTCTTGGACCGGAGGGGTTCATTGGTGGAACATTGTTGTGCGGCTGTCCCTAGCCACGGAGAAGAGCACCGTCTTTGGTTCTGGCTGAAACAGCAGCGGAGCGCGGAGAGGCCGATGAGAGGAACGTTTCCTTTCTTCCAGGCACACTCTCCTAGGGCAATCAAGCACGCGATACAGAACTTCTATCCTACTATAGGAATCACAAAAGCAGCGAAACAAATATAGGAAAACAAGAACCTACTAAATGTATAAAATAGTACTCACCACTTATGGGACTTCAAAGACCAGCATGCCGCTGGTAGTTATGATGTTGCCACACCCACTTAGGGCATTGTTCATTGAATAAAAACGTACAATGAATGGAGTGGTGAGATCTTCTCCTTTCTTTTCCTATGCAGAGTCCTGATGAAGAGGCGTTCCTGCCTTGAAACGCGTCGACATGGACATAAAATGAAGAAGGATGTAATCGCGTGTGACAGAAAGGCACGCATACCGGAGGTGGGGAGAGTGCTGTGTGCCTTCTTGGACCGGAGGGGTTCATTGGTGGAACATTGTTGCGCGGCTGTCCCTAGCCGCGGAGAAGAGCATCGTCTTCGGTTCTGGCTGAAACAGCAGCGGAGCGCGGAGAGGCCGATGAGAGGAACGTTTCCTTTCTACCAGGCGCACTCTCCTGGGGCGATCAAGCACGCGATACAGAACTTCTATCCTACTATAGGAATCACAAAAGCAGCGAAACAAATATAGGAAAACAAGAAACTACTAAATGGACAAAATAGTACTCACCACTCATGGGACTTCAAAGACCAGCATGCCGGTGGCAGTTATGATGTTGCCACACCCACTTAGGGCATTGTTCATTGAATAAAAACGTGCAATGAATGGAGTGGTGAGATCTTCTCCTTTCTTTTCCTATGCAGAGTCCTGATGAAGAGGCGTTCCCGCCTTGAAACGCGTCGACATGGAAACAATATGAAGAAGAAAGTAATCGCATGTGACAGAAAGGCACGCATACCGGAGGTGGGGAGAGTGCTGTGTGCCTTCTTGGACCGGAGGGCTTCATTGGTGGAACATTGTTGCGCGGCTGTCCCTAGCCGCGGAGAAGAGAACCGTCTTCGGTTCTGGCTGAAACAGCAGAGGAGCGCGGAGAGGCCGATGAGAGGAACGTTTCCTTTCTACCAGGTGCACTCTTCTGGGTCGATCAAGCACGCGATACAGAACTTCTATCCTACTATAGGAATCACAAAAGCAGCGAAACAAATATAGGAAAACAAGAACCTACTAAATGGAAAAAATAGTACTCACACTCATGGAACTTCAAAGACCAGCATGCCGCTGGTAGTTATGATTTTGCCACACCCACTTAGGGCGTTCTTCTTTGAATAAAAACGTGCAATGAATTGAGTGGCGAGATCTTCTCCTTTCTTTTCCTATGCAGAGTCCTGATGAAGAGGCGTTCCCACCTTGAAACGCGTCGATATGGAAACGATATGAAGAAGGATGTAATCGCATGTGACAGAAAGGCACGCATACCGGAGGTGGGGAGAGTGCTGTGTGCCTTCTTGGACCGGAGGGGTTCATTGGTGGAACATTGTTGCGCGGCTGTCCCTAGCCGCGGAGAAGAGCACCGTCTTCGGTTCTGGCTGAAACAGCAGCGGAGCGCGGAGAGGCCGATGAGAGGAACGTTTCCTTTCTACCAGGCGCACTCTCCTGGGGCAATCAAGCATGCGATACAGAACTTCTATCCTACTATAGGATACACAAAAGCAGCGAAACAAATATAGGAAAACAAAAAACTACTAAATGGACAAAATAGTACTCACCACTCATGGGACTTCAAAGACCAGCATGCCGGTGGCAGTTATGATGTTGCCACACCCACTTAGGGTGTTGTTCATTGAATAAAAAGGTGCAATGAATGGAGTGGTGAGATTTTCTCCTTTCTTTTCCTATGCAGAGTCCTGTTGAAGAGGCGTTCCCACCTTGAAACGCGTCAACATGGAAATAATATGAAGAAGGATGTAATCGCGTGTGACAAGAAGGCACGCATACCGGAGGTGGGGAGAGTGCTGTGTGCCTTCTTGGACCGGAGTGGTTCATTGGTGGAACATTGTTGCGCGGCTGTCCCTAGCCGCGGAGAAGAGCACCGTCTTCGGTTCTGGCTGAAACAGCAGCGGAGCGCGGAGAGGCCGATGAGAGGAACGGTTCCTTTCTACCAGGCGGACTCTCCTGGGGCGATCAAGCACGCGATACAGAACTTCTATCCTACTATAGGAATCACCAAAGCAGTGAAACAAATATAGGAAAACAAGAAACTACTAAATGGACAAAATAGTACTCACCACTCATGGGACTTCAAAGACCAGCATGCCGGTGGCAGTTATAATGTTGCCACACCCACTTAGGGCATTGTTCATTGAATAAAAACGTGCAATGAATGGAGTGGTGAGATCTTCTCCTTTCTTTTCCAATGCAGAGTCCTGATGAAGAGGCGTTCCCGCCTTGAAACGCGTCGACATGGAAACAATATGAAGAAGAAAGTAATCGCATGTGACAGAAAGGCCACGCATACCGGAGGTGGGGAGAGTGCTGTGTGCCTTCTTGGACCGGAGGGGTTCATTGGTGGAACATTGTTGCGCGGCTGTCCCTAGCCGCGGAGAAGAGAACCGTCTTCGGTTCTGGCTGAAACAGCAGTGGAGCGCGGAGAGGCCGATGAGAGGAACGTTTCCTTTCTACCAGGCGCACTCTTCTGGGTCGATCAAGCACGCGTTACAGAACTTCTATCCTACTATAGGAATCACAAAAGCAGCGAAACAAATATAGGAAAAGAAGAACCTACTAAATGGAAAAAATAGTACTCACCACTCATGGAACTTCAAAGACCAGCATGCCGCTGGTAGTTATGATTTTGCCACACCCACTTAGGGCGTTCTTCATTGAATAAAAACGTGCAATGAATGGAGTGGCGAGATCTTCTCCTTTCTTTTCCTATGCAGAGTCCTGATGAAGAGGCGTTCCCACCTTGAAACGCGTCGACATGGAAATAATATGAAGAAGGATGTAATCGCGTGTGACAGAAAGGCACGCATACCGGAGGTGGGGAGAGTGCTGTGTGCCTTCTTGGACCGGAGGGGTTCATTGGTGGAACATTGTTGCGCGGGCTGTCCCTAGCCGCGGAGAAGAGCACCGTCTTCGGTTCTGGCTGAAACAGCAGCGGAGCGCGGAGAGGCCGATGAGTGGAACGTTTCCTTTCTACCAGGCGCACTCTCCTGGGGCGATCAAGCACGCGATACAGAACTTCTATCCTACTATAGGAATCACAAAAGCAGCGAAACAAATATAGGAAAACAAAAAACTACTAAATGGACAAAATAGTACTCACCACTCATGGGACTTCAAAGACCAGCATGCCGCTGGCAGTTATGATGTTGCCACACTCACTTAGGGCATTGTTCATTGAATAAAAACGTGCAATGTATGGCGTGGTGAGATCTTCTCCTTTCTTTTCCTATGCAGAGTCCTGGTGAAGAGGCGTTCCCGCCTTGAAACGCGTCGACATGGAAATATTATGAAGAAGGATGTAATCGCTTGTGACAGAAAATCACGCATACCGGAGGTGGGGAGAGTGCTGTGTGCCTTCTTGGACCGGAGGGGTTCATTGGTGGAACATTGTTGTGCAGCTGTCCCTAGCCACGGAGAAGAGCACCGTCTTTGGTTCTGGCTGAAACAGCAGCGGAGCGCGGAGAGGCCGATGAGAGGAACGTTTCCTTTCTTCCAGGCACACTCTCCTAGGGCAATCAAGCACGCGATACAGAACTTCTATCCTACTATAGAAATCACAAAAGCAGCGAAACAAATATAGGAAAACAAGAACCTACTAAATGGATAAAATAGTACTCACCACTTATGGGACTTCAAAGACCAGCATGCCACTGGTAGTTATGATGTTGCCACACCCACTTAGGGCATTGTTCATTGAATAAAAACGTACAATGAATGGAGTGGTGAGATCTTCTCCTTTCTTTTCCTATGCAGAGTCCTGATGAAGAGGCGTTCCCGCCTTGAAACGCGTCGACATGGACATAATATGAAGAAGGATGTAATCGCGTGTGACAGAAAGGCACGCATACCGGAGGTGGGGAGAGTGCTGTGTGCCTTCTTGGACCGGAGGGGTTCATTGGTGGAACATTGTTGCGCGGCTGTCCCTAGCCGCGGAGAAGAGCACCGTCTTCGGTTCTGGCTGAAACAGCAGCGGAGCGCGGAGAGGCCGATGAGAGGAACGTTTCCTTTCTACCAGGCGCACTCTCCTTGGGCGATCAAGCACGCGATACAGAACTTCTATCCTACTATAGGAATCACAAAAGCAGCGAAACAAATATAGGAAAACAAGAAACTACTAAATGGACAAAATAGTACTCACCACTCATGGGACTCCAAAGACCAGCATGCCGGTGGCAGTTATGATGTTGCCACACCCACTTAGGGCATTGTTCATTGAATAAAAACGTGCAATGAATGGAGTGGTGAGATCTTCTCCTTTCTTTTCCTATGCAGAGTCCTGATGAAGAGGCGTTCCCGCCTTGAAACGCGTCGACATGGAAACAATATGAAGAAGAAAGTAATCGCATGTGACAGAAAGGCACGCATACCGGAGGTGGGGAGAGTGCTGTGTGCCTTCTTGGACCGGAGGGGTTCATTGGTGGAACATTGTTGCGCGGCTGTTCCTAGCCGCGGAGAAGAGCACCGTCTTCGGTTCTGGCTGAAACAGCAGCGGAGCGCTTAGAGGCCGATGAGAGGAACGTTTCCTTTCTACCAGGCGCACTCTCCTGGGGCGATCAAGCACGCGATACAGAACTTCTATCCTACTATAGGAATCACAAAAGCAGCGAAACAAATATAGGAAAACAAGACCCTACTAAATGGATAAAATAGTACTCACCACTCATGGGACTTCAAAGACCAGCATGCCGCTGGTAGTTATGATGTTGCCACACCCACTTAGGGCGTTGTTCATTGAATAAAAACCTGCAATGAATGGAGTGGTGAGATCTTCTCCTTTCTTTTCCTATGCAGAGTCCTGATGAAGAGGCGTTCCTGCCTTGAAACGCGTCGACATGGACATAATATGAAGAAGGATGTAATCGCGTGTGACAGAAAGGCACGCATACCGGAGGTGGGGAGAGTGCTGTGTGCCTTCTTGGACCGGAGGGGTTCATTGGTGGAACATTGTTGCGCGGGCTGTCCCTAGCCGCGGAGAAGAGCACCGTCTTCGGTTCTGGCTGAAACAGCAGCGGAGCGCGGAGAGGCCGATGAGAGGAACGTTTCCTTTCTACCAGGCGCACTCTCCTGGGGCGATCAAGCACGCGATACAGAACTTCTATCCTACTATAGGAATCACAAAAGCAGCGAAACAAATATAGGAAAACAAAAAACTACTAAATGGACAAAATAGTACTCACCACTCATGCGACTTCAAAGACCAGCATGCCGCTGGCAGTTATGATGTTGCCACACCCACTTAGGGCATTGTTCATTGAATAAAAACGTGCAATATATGGCGTGGTGAGATCTTCTCCTTTCTTTTCCTATGCAGAGTCCTGGTGAAGAGGCGTTCCCGCCTTGAAACGCGTCGACATGGAAATAATATGAAGAAGGATGTAATCGCTTGTGACAGAAAATCACGCATACCGGAGGTGGGGAGAGTGCTGTGTGCCTTCTTGGACCGGAGGGGTTCATTGGTGGAACATTGTTGTGCGGCTGTCCCTAGCCACGGAGAAGAGCACCGTCTTTGGTTCTGGCTGAAACAGCAGCGGAGCGCGGAGAGGCCGATGAGAGGAACGTTTCCTTTCTTCCAGGCACACTCTCCTGGGGCAATCAAGCACGCGATACAGAACTTCTATCCTACTATAGGAATCACAAAAGCAGCGAAACAAATATAGGAAAACAAGAACCTACTAAATAGATAAAATAGTACTCACCACTTATGGGACTTCAAAGACCAGCATGCCGCTGGTAGTTATGATGTTGCCACACCCACTTAGGGCATTGTTCATTGAATAAAAACGTACAATGAATGGAGTGGTGAGATCTTCTCCTTTCTTTTCCTATGCAGAGTCCTGATGAAGAGGCGTTCCCGCCTTGAAACGCGTCGACATGGACATAATATGAAGAAGGATGTAATCGCGTGTGACAGAAAGGCACGCATACCGGAGGTGGGGAGAGTGCTGTGTGCCTTCTTGGACCGGAGGGGTTCATTGGTGGAACATTGTTGCGCGGCTGTCCCTAGCCGCGGAGAAGAGCACCGTCTTCGGTTCTGGCTGAAACAGCAGCGGAGCGCGGAGAGGCCGATGAGAGGAACGTTTCCTTTCTACCAGGCGCACTCTCCTGGGGCGATCAAGCACGCGATACAGAACTTCTATCCTACTATAGGAATCACAAAAGCAGCGAAACAAATATAGGAAAACAAGAAACTACTAAATGGACAAAATAGTACTCACCACTCATGGGACTTCAAAGACCAGCATGCCGGTGGCAGTTATGATGTTGCCACACCCACTTAGGGCATTGTTCATTGAATAAAAACATGCAATGAATGGAGTGGTGAGATCTTCTCCTTTCTTTTCCTATGCAGAGTCCTGATGAAGAGGCGTTCCCGCCTTGAAACGCGTCGACATGGAAACAATATGAAGAAGAAAGTAATCGCATGTGACAGAAAGGCACGCATACCGGAGGTGGGGAGAGTACTGTGTGCCTTCTTGGACCGGAGGGGTTCATTGGTGGAACATTGTTGCGCGTCTGTCCCTAGCCGCGGAGAAGAGAACCGTCTTCGGTTCTGGCTGAAACAGCAGAGGAGAGCGGAGAGGCCGATGAGAGGAACGTTTCCTTTCTACCAGGCGCACTCTTCTGGGTCGATCAAGCACGCGATACAGAACTTCTATCCTACTATAGGAATCACAAAAGCAGCGAAACAAATATAGGAAAACAAGAACCTACTAAATGGAAAAAATAGTACTCACCACTCATGGAACTTCAAAGACCAGCATGCCGCTGGTAGTTATGATTTTGCCACACCCACTTAGGGCGTTCTTCATTGAATAAAAACGTGCAATGTATGGCGTGGTGAGATCTTCTCCTTTCTTTTTCCATGCAGAGTCCTGGTGAAGAGGCGTTCCCGCCTTGAAACGCGTCGACATGGAAATAATATGAAGAAGGATGTAATCGCTTGTGACAGAAAATCACGCATACCGGAGGTGGGGAGAGTGCTGTGTGCCTTCTTGGACCGGAGGGGTTCATTGGTGGAACATTGTTGTGCGGCTGTCCCTAGCCACGGAGAAGAGCACCGTCTTTGGTTCTGGCTGAAACAGCAGCGGAGCGCGGAGAGGCCGATGAGAGGAACGTTTCCTTTCTTCCAGGCACACTCTCCTGGGGCAATCAAGCACGCGATACAGAACTTCTATCCTACTATAGGAATCACAAAAGCAGCGAAACAAATATAGGAAAACAAGAACCTACTAAATAGATAAAATAGTACTCACCACTTATGGGACTTCAAAGACCAGCATGCCGCTGGTAGTTATGATGTTGCCACACCCACTTAGGGCATTGTTCATTGAATAAAAACGTACAATGAATGGAGTGGTGAGATCTTCTCCTTTCTTTTCCTATGCAGAGTCCTGATGAAGAGGCGTTCCCGCCTTGAAACGCGTCGACATGGACATAATATGAAGAAGGATGTAATCGCGTGTGACAGAAAGGCACGCATACCGGAGGTGGGGAGAGTGCTGTGTGCCTTCTTGGACCGGAGGGGTTCATTGGTGGAACATTGTTGCGCGGCTGTCCCTAGCCGCGGAGAAGAGTACCGTCTTCGGTTCTGGCTGAAACAGCAGCGGAGCGCGGAGAGGCCGATGAGAGGAAAGTTTCCTTTCTACCAGGCGCACTCTTCTGGGTCGATCAAGCACGCGATACAGAACTTCTATCCTACTATAGGAATCACAAAAGCAGCGAAACAAATATAGGAAAACAAGAACCTACTAAATGGAAAAAATAGTACTCACCACTCATGGAACTTCAAAGACCAGCATGCCGCTGGTAGTTATGATTTTGCCACACCCACTTAGGGCGTTCTTCATTGAATAAAAACGTGCAATGAATGGAGTGGCGAGATCTTCTCCTTTCTTTTCCTATGCAGAGTCCTGATGAAGAGGCGTTCCCACCTTGAAACGCGTCGACATGGAAATAATATGAAGAAGGATGTAATCGCGTGTGACAGAAATGCACGCATACCGGAGGTGGGGAGAGTGCTGTGTGCCTTCTTGGACCAGAGGGGTTCATTGGTGGAACATTGTTGCGCAGCTGTTCCTAGCCGTGGAGAAGAGCACCGTCTTCGGTTCTGGCTGAAACAGCAGCGGAGCGCTTAGAGGCCGATGAGAGGAACGTTTCCTTTCTACCAGGCGCACTCTCCTGGGGCAATCAAGCACGCGATACAGAACTTCTATCCTACTATAGGAATCACAAAAGCAGCGAAACAAATATAGGAAAACAAGACCCTACTAAATGGATAAAATAGTACTCACCACTCATGGGACTTCAAAGACCAGCATGCCGCTGGTAGTTATGATGTTGCCACACCCACTTAGGGCATTGTTCATTGAATAAAAACATGCAATGAATGGAGTGGTGAGATCTTCTCCTTTCTTTTCCTATGCAGAGTCCTGATGAAGAGGCGTTCCTGCCTTGAAACGCGTCAACATGGACATAATATGAAGAAGGATGTAATCGCGTGTGACAGAAAGGCACGCATACCGGAGGTGGGGAGAGTGCTGTGTGCCTTCTTGGACCGGAGGGGTTCATTGGTGGAACATTGTTGCGCGGCTGTCCCAAGCCGCGGAGAAGAGCACCGTCTTCAGTTCTGGCTGAAACAGCAGCGGAGCGCGGAGAGGCTGATGAGAGGAACGTTTCCTTTCTACCAGGCGCACTCTCCTGGGGCAATCAAGCACGCGATACAAAACTTCTATCCTACTATAGGAATCACAAAAGCAGCGAAACAAATATAGGAAAACAAAAAACTATTAAATGGACAAAATAGTACTCACCACTCATGGGACTTCAAAGACCAGCATGCCGCTGGCAGTTATGATGTTGCCACACCTACTTAGGGCATTGTTCATTGAATAAAAACGTGCATAGAATGGCGTGGTGAGATCTTCTCCTTTCTTTTCCTATGCAGAGTCCTGGTGAAGAGGCTTTCCCGCCTTGAAACGCGTCGACATGGAAATAATATGAAGAAGGATGTAATCGCTTGTGACAGAAAATCACGCATACCGGAGGTGGGGAGAGTGCTGTGTGCCTTCTTGGACTGGAGGGGTTCATTGGTGGAACATTGTTGTGCGGCTGTCCCTAGCCACGGAGAAGAGCACCGTCTTTGGTTCTGGCTGAAACAGCAGCGGAGCGCGGAGAGGCCGATGAGAGGAACGTTTCCTTTCAACCAGGCGCACTCTCCTGGGGCGATCAAGCACGCGATACAGAACTTCTATCCTACTATAGGAATCACAAAAGCAGCGAAACAAATATAGGAAAACAAAAAACTATTAAATGGACAAAATAGTACTCACCACTCATGGGACTTCAAAGACCAGCATGCCGCTGGCAGTTATGATGTTGCCACACCTACTTAGGGCATTGTTCATTGAATAAAAACGTGCATAGAATGGCGTGGTGAGATCTTCTCCTTTCTTTTCCTATGCAGAGTCCTGGTGAAGAGGCTTTCCCGCCTTGAAACGCGTCGACATGGAAATAATATGAAGAAGGATGTAATCGCTTGTGACAGAAAATCACGCATACCGGAGGTGGGGAGAGTGCTGTGTGCCTTCTTGGACTGGAGGGGTTCATTGGTGGAACATTGTTGTGCGGCTGTCCCTAGCCACGGAGAAGAGCACCGTCTTTGGTTCTGGCTGAAACAGCAGCGGAGCGCGGAGAGGCCGATGAGAGGAACGTTTCCTTTCAACCAGGCGCACTCTCCTGGGGCGATCAAGCACGCGATACAGAACTTCTATCCTACTATAGGAATCACAAAAGCAGCGAAACAAATATAGGAAAACAAGAACCTACTAAATGGATAAAATAGTACTCACCACTCATGGGACTTCAAAGACCAGCATGCCGCTGGTAGTTATGATATTGCCACACCCACTTAGGTCGTTGTTCATTGAATAAAAACGTGCAATGAATGGAGTGGTGAGATATTCTCCTTTCTTTTCCTATGCAGAGTCCTGATGAAGAGAAACGCTGGGTGCCGGTTTGGAAGTGCCGGGCTCTGAGTGTTGGAGGGCTAAAGGACAACGCAGCTTGACTTTTGGGGTTTCTTCAACCCACTGGGGAGTTTGATGGACACAATGGGGGCAGGCAACAGCGCCCACTTGGTTTGAATAAACTTTGAGCACTGCAAGTACCAGAATGCATAGCGCATGGGTGAGACATGCGACACGCCCACTGGGGCGGGACTTAATAATAAAAAGCAGATTGGTGTTCAATGTAGCTACTGCCTGGCTTGTCATTTCGGATCGTGAACAAGATCTCCGGTTTGAAATGCGTCGAGCCTTTTGAATTCGAGGGACATCGGAGTGCAAGTGCGCTGTCATCCGCACTGCAGAGAGATACCTGCATTTGGGCCATTCTTACTGGGGCAACCTTGTGTTTGAAGAAATTTAGCAGCCGGCCCGGTCGCGAGAATGGCCCGCCGCATAGCGGATCTGAGGCGCCCAGAAACACTGGGTGCCGGTTTGGAAGTGCCGGGCTCTGAGTCTTGGAGGGCTTAAGGATAACACAGCTTGACTTTTGGGGTTTCCTCAACCCACTGGGGAGTTTGATGGACACAATGGGGGCAGGCAACAGCGCCCACTTGGTTTGAATAAACTTTGAGCACCACAAGTACCAGAATGCATAGCGCATGCGTGAGACATGCGACACGCCCGCTCGGGCGGGACTTAATAATAAAAAGCAGATTGGTGTTCAATGTAGCTGCTGCCTGGCTTGTCATTTCGGCTCGTGAACAAGAACTCCGGTTCGAAATGCGTCAAGCCTTTTGAATTCGAGGGACATCGGAGTGCAAGTGCGCTGTCATCCGCACTGCAGAGAGATACCTGCATTGGGGCCATTCTTACTGGGGCAACCTTGTGTTTGAAGATATATATATATATATATATCATCAAATCAACAGGAAAGCCCGATATGGAGGAGTCTCACAACAGGTTAAATTCGGCTCCAAATGTATTAAAGGTTGCCAATCACAGACAAAGGACTGCTGCCTCATGTATTGTCCGTAGTCCGACGCGTTTCATGCCATGCATTTCATCAGGGACTTTAGGAAAACATTCTGCTCTGCGGCTCGCTGATTTTAAACACCTCCCAATCAGAGTATGTTCCCGCCTTCCTGAGCGTCACCGCTCCCTTGGCATTATGGATCTTGTGGTGTTTATATCCTACCGCAGTGGGTTGCAAGCCGCATACAGTTTAAAGTCATTTTGTTATATATATATATATATATAGGTTTACAAATGCACTGATTTTCATATATATATATATATATATATATATATATATATATATATATATATATATATTACCTACTGGTAGTTATAGTTAGGATTGATTTCCATAGGAAATCCGCCACATTCTATTGGGAATAACTTTGGCGCCGGTTGACAAATCTTCGCAAATTTCTCAAAGAAGATGGCCCGCTCCGCTCTGCTCCTTCCCTGAAAGTTTGGGGGGGATTCATCAAGCGGGGGCCGAGATAAAAGGGGGGGTCACAAAACGTGTTTTCCCCATGTTAATTTCCATAGGGCGGTTGGACTCACTTTTAGCCCGAACGGCTGAATGGATTTCCACAAAACTTGGCAAAATTGTAGGGACTGGTAGCCCGATGTGCCTTTGCTATGTCTCAAGATATGTGCTCCAGTGGATTTTGAGTAATTTAGGTTAAAAAAAATATATATTTCTGGGCGGAGCCTAACCACACATCTGATCTGATTGGCTGTCAGCACTTCATCCAAGAAGTGTTGGCAGCCATCCTGGGACCAATATACCTGATAGCACCTCATTAAAAAGCATTGTAGTTAATAGAGGGTTTTAGGACTTTAGTTACATTATAAATCATTTGTTGATGGTACCATACTCATTTTAGGAATTGTGGTGTGTTCTAAGGTGATTTTACCATGTGAAAAAGCCTTCTGCTGTGATATCATGAATCATGTTTGAAAGAAAACTAATATCTCATGATTTTCCCACAGTGGTTTGGAAGGGGATCTATAAGCTAATCTGAAAGCATATTTTCTGTAAATTCACATTATCTTTCTCAGTCATGTGAGAATGAAGTCTGACATTCTCAGTAAAACATGTACATCCAACAAGGACAGAGACTGTCAGTTGATTCCTTTGTGTTCTACTGCAGCCTCCTAGAGTGTTCTAAAGAACAACTAGAGCGCTAACAGTCCTACTTATTACAAAGGTATAGCACACCTGAAGCCATCGTGATGGGAATAAAGTGGTAACTCTTAAAACATTTCATTTAAAAAGGAACAAAATGAGGGGGTATATTATGCCATAGAAAGTATTATTAGTGCTGCAAAAAGAAAAATTAGGGCACATTTTGAGTGACTTCTCAAATCCTCTTCTATTTCATTAAAAAATTCTGACATGCAGTCTCCCAATATGGCCACCAGAGACAAAAGAGCCCAAATGTAGCCCAAATATCACCCAGATGTAGCCCAAGTATAGCCCAATGACAGAATGTCCCAGAGTGTTCTAAAGAACAACTAGAGCGCTAACAGTCCTACTTATTACAAAGGTATGGCACACCTGAAGCCATCTTGATTGGAATAAAGTGGTAACTCTTAAAACATTTAAGTTAAAAAGGAACAAAATGAGGGGGTATATTTTGCCATAGAAAGTATGATTAGTGCTGCAGAAAGAAAAATTAGGGCACATTTTGAGTGACTTCTCAAATCCTCTTCAATTTCATTAAAGAAATTCTGACATGCAGACTGAAACATGCACTTTGAATACCAGCAGCAGACTTCCCTGGTGAGCAGTAGCTTTACTACAGTGATCTAACGAGCAACTAGAGTGCTAACATTCAGAATTTATGGCAAATGTGTGACACATCTGAATGCCTTCTTGATGGAACCAAAGTAAACAAGCATTGAAAATGCAATAGATCTCGCCCTCGTTTAAGTTAAAGCCATTCTCTTTGTAATGAGGTGGCTTTTTAGCTTTGCTTTTATTAGTGTTTTTTAAACTTTCATGTAAATAACATGCATCTGTATGCATATATGTATATGTATGCATGCATTTATATTTGTATTTATATAGATATACAGATTATATATGTTTATATATGTATGTATATACATACACATACATATATATAAATGCATATGCATATATATGCGTATATATATGTGTATATGTGTGCGTGTAGAGAGAGGTAGGGAGGTAGAGGTGTAGAGGTAGAGAGGTAGAGGTAGAGAGGTAGCGGTAGAGAGGTAGAGACTAGTAGAGAGAGAAGTAGAGAGAGGTAGAAAGGTAGAGAGTAGAGAGTGAGTAATAGAGAGTAGAGAGTGAGTAGTAAAGAGTAGTAGAGAGCAGTAGAGAGAGTAGCAGAGAGTGAGTAGTAGAGAGTAGTAGAGTGAATAGTAGAGTGTAGTAGAGAGTGAGTAGTAGAGAGTGAGTAGTAGAGAGTAGTAGAGAGTAAGTAGAGTGAGTAGTAGAGAGCAGTAGAGAGTGAGTAGTACAGAGTAGTACAGAGTGAGTAGTAGAGAGTAGTAGAGAGTGAGTAGTAGAGAGTGAGTAGTAGAGAGTAGTAGAGAGTGAGAGAGAGAATAGTAGAGAGTAGTAGAGAGTGAGTAGTAGAGTGAGTAGTAGAGACTAGTAGAGAGAGAGTAGTAGAGAGTGAGTAGTAGAGAGTGAGTAGAAGAGTGAGTAGTAGAGAGTGAGTAGTAGAGAGAGTAGTAGAGAGTGAGAAGTAGAGAGTGAGTAGTAGAGAGTAGTAGAGAGTGAGTAGTAAAGAGTGAGTAGTAGAGAGAGAGTAGTAGAGAGTGAGTAGTAGAGAGTAGTAGATAGTGAGTAGTAGGGAGTGAGTAGTAGAGAGAGAGTAGTAGAGAGTAGTAGAGTAGTAGAGAATGAGTAGTAGAGAGTGAGTATTTGAGAGTAGTGGAGTAGGAGAGAGTAAGTAGTAGAAAGTAGTGGAGAATATTCCAAAGTTTGGCACAGCACCACTTGCACAATAAGTCCAATCAAATCATATCACTTAGAGTCCTTATTGAAGCGCTGAATCTTGGTGTATATTCAAATGCTTTTATTTTCCTTAAGTTTATGTACCACAGCCAGCCGAAACGTTTCGTTCTGTACAACAGAACTTCTTCAGGGCGTTCTTATTTCCTTCAAGTTATGTCGGTATCCTGTTGTCATATAACTAGATATTTCTTCCAAATGTTAGACGAGACGTAAGTACATTCTTATTCAAAGTGACTAGGTATCAATTTTACCCACACAATTTGGGCAGACTTGAGTAATTTATAGCATCCTCAAAGTCAGTCTTTCGAAAATTCCAAAGTATAGGACATGATAATCCAAATGTTTCTCAAGAAAAGTCATTTTCAATCGTTCGGAATATCGGTGTTTGGGCAGATATGACCCAGGGAGCCCCAGTATGCAAGGGGAATTAGTCCCCCCTCTGCAAACGCGCCAGTGGCCTGCGTTGCATAGAGGTGTAAAAAGGGGCATAGCCTCTTTACACCTCTGTGCAATGCAGCCCCCTGGCGCATACTGGAGGTTCCAGGTGGGCTAGTTGGCCCCCAGGGACCCCTAGTATGCAAGGGGAATTAGTTCCCCCTCTTCAAACATGCACGGGGGCTGCGTTGCAGAGAGGTGTAAAAAAGGGTGTGGCCTCATTACACCTCTCTGCAATGCAGCCCCCTGGCGCATACTGGAGGCTCCTGATGGGCTAGTTGGCCCCCAGGGACCCCCAGTATGCAAGGGGAATTAGTTCCCCCTCTGCAAACGTGGCAGGGGGCTGCGTTGCAGAGAGGTGTAACAAGGGGCATAGCCTCATTACACCTCTGCAATGCAGCCCCTTGGCGCATACTGGAGGTTCCAGGTGGGCTAGTTGGCCCCCAGGGACCCCTAGTATGCAAGGGGAATTAGTTCCCCCTCTTCAAACATGCACGGGGGCTGCGTTGCAGAGAGGTGTAAAAAAGGGCGTGGCCTCATTACACCTCTCTGCAATGCAGCCCCCTGGCGCATACTGGAGGCTCCTGGTGGACTAGTTGGCCCCCAGGGACCCCCAGTATGCAAACGTGGCAGGGGGCTGCGTTGCAGAGCGGTGTAAAAAGGGGCATGGCTTCATTACACCTCTCTGCAATGCAGTCCCCTGGCGCATACTGGAGATTCCTGGTGGGCTTTCAGGTCTTATATAGTTAGGAATTAGCATTAAAAAAACCTTTGAAATTCACTGAAAAAAACACAGGTTTCAGGCCTTATATAGTTAGGAATTAGCATTTAAAAAAACCTATGAAATTCACTGAAAAAACCATAGGTTTCACACCAGTCATAGTTAGGAATTAGCATTTAAAAAACCTATTAAATTCACTGAAAAAACCATAGGTTTGACACCAGTTATAGTTAGCTGGAAATTTTACTGACATAAAACCATTGAAATTCCCACGTTATAGTTAGTTGGACTCACTATAACTTGCGCGCCTGCAATGCACTGCTGATGACGTCACATATTACATCACTCATGACATGGTCAGTGACATCACTCATGACATCACTGATGACACCATCCTTGTGACAGAGTGACAGACCTCCTTTCAGTGTAATGTAACCCTTGAAACACATATTCAAAAATAGAAACTAAAATATTCAAAAAAATAGAGATACCCATACCAGTTACAACAACCAATTCAGTAATACCACCATCTATATACACATCCACTCATTCACCAACAGTTCTATATAGTCACTCATACATATATTCACTCATCATATGTAGTGAAACACCTATACATCCTGTTACACACCGACAGTCATCCAAAAGTTACTCACACACATAATCACACATGCAAATAAACTATTGAACATCCATTTATTTGCATATACAGCTATACACACTACCACCTTACTTCTAAGGAAACTTACACATACTTACTCTCTTAAACAATCACTTATAGAATCACATACTTATTTAAACAGGAACTCTTACAATCCCTCACTCTCAATATACTCACTTATATACATCAATATTCACATATACTACATTAAAACATATGTAGTTACTGATAAAGACACTAGTGAGACAGTCATTCACTCACTAACACACACATATACACACTCATCCACCCATACAGTCCTGCACATATGCTGTCTTCAAAACACATACAAAGAGAGAGTCAGTCATTCATGCATCTATGTGCTAAGTAATACCCCCACCAAACCATACAAACACTCATACTGATACTAAGAAAAACATCTAATAACCCATATACATACACATGTAGCTACTCACCAACCCATGCAGCCACTTATACACAAAGTGAAACACTAATACATATATTTAAATATTTAAACAATACTCGCTAATATATGTATTCACTAAGATACACTTAATAAGCCAGTTAACCAATCAATTTAAAAAAAAAAAAAACATCCATTAAGACACTAATTTAAACATTTATTCTTCCATCGACCTTTACATATACATATATAAAACATATTTATTTTTCAGAAAGACACACATTCACTGGATGGTGTCATCAGTGATGTCATGAGTGATGTCACTGACCATGTCATGAGTGATGTAACATGTGACGTCATCAGCAGTGCATTGCAGGCGCGCAAGTTATAGTGAGTCCAACTAACTATAACGTGGGAATTTCAATGGTTTTATGTCAGTAAAATTTCCAGCTAACTATAACTGGTGTCAAACCTATGGTTTTTTCAGTGAATATATATATATATATTACCTACTGGCGGTCGCCAGTAGGTAGTTATAGTTAGGACCTAGTTTCCATAGGAAATCCGCAACATTCTATTGGGAATAACTTTGGCGTTGATGGACGGAATTGGCTGAATTTCTCCAGGAAAATGGCCAGCTCCGCTCCGCTCCTTCCCTGAAAGTTTGGGGGGGATTTGTCAAGCGGGGGCTGAGGTAAAAAGGGGGTCCCAAAACGTGTTTTCCCCATGTTAATTTCCATAGGGCGGTTGGACTCACTTTTAGTCCGAATGGCTGAATGGATTTCCACCAAACTTGGCAAAATTGTAGGGACTGGTAGCCCGATGTGCCTTTGCTATGTCTCAAGATATGTGCTCCAGTGGATTTTGAGTAATTTAGGTTAAAAAATATATATATATCGATAAGCGCGCCCCGCTACGCGCACCGGGGCGCATACCAGCGCGCAACGTGAGTACGAGAGCGGAAAGCTGATTGGCTCTCGGGTGTCTGTGAACATTCCAAACAGTCCGGAGAGGCCGACATCTTGTGTCTCGGTGGGATCGAGACACAAGAGGTGGCAAAAACAAAGGGGGAAATGACCAAAAGGGGACAGGGTAGACCCCCCTGACCACTTAGGTTTGATGTGGGGGCCATAAAAGGGCCCCGCGGGGCAAAAAAAAAAAAAGTTTTTCGATTTTCGTGGGGGGAGCGCCCGGTACACGCACCGGGGAGCGTACCGGGGAGCGTACTATGGAGAAAAAAGAATGACAGAGTTTTTAAAAAATGTAGCATTTTTTTATAAATTGGGAGGTAGTTCTAAAAAGAACTGTTTTTTTAAATTCTTTTTGTTGTTTTATATTTTTTTATTGTTTTTTTGAACATTTCTTACTTTTTTTGGCTTTTATGAACAATTTTATATTTTTTTTGTAGTTTTTATGGGGACAAACAAAAAACAGGGAATTGTAAACGGCTCAACTGGAGCAAAAAAAACCCAGGAAAAAATTAAGGTTTCTTTGGGCACTTGTGGTTGTCACCAGCAAGGTTGATGAGATTAATACTTTGCTCACCATAGGTAATTGTTTTTCCACAAAATATACAAACGATTTTGTATTCACCAAACTTGGTTTGTATGTTTGGGACCATCTCCCTTGCCTCTGGACCCGATGGAGTGGGTTCATTGCTTGTTGAGGTTCTGGAAGACGATTGGGGAAGGTTTCTACAGAGTTCTCTCACCTCTGCTGCAGAATAGTTATTGGGGTGCAATCGTTGCATGTGGCGAATCATTGTGTGATTCCCAAATGAATATTTTTTGGCAGGGTTCCCCCTGGATAGTACAGCGCCACAGATGAGACAGGTCACCTTTGCAGCGTTTACCTTCTTTGCACCCCTTGGGATTTTAAAAAACTCCCATATAAAGTGCTCCTTAGGTTTATATGGGGGATTGCCTTCAGGCAGGAACTGCCTTCTCTCATCCTCCTCCTCCTCCTCCTCCTCTTCTTGTTCACCACCAATGTGATGTTGTGGTGGTCCTTCTGGTGGTGGTGGTGGTGGTGCAGATGCTCCAGCTGCTGCTGCTACTGTAGCCATTTCTCTATCAATAGAAGCAGGTCTTCCTCACTCAAAGAACAAAGTGAGAATGAGGAAAAAAGGTGGGGGCTTTCATCATTTGGAAAACAAAACTGTTCTGAACCAATGAAAAGTGTTATTTTCAGGTCACATGACCCGGGCTTTCATCATTTGGAAACCAAAACTGTTCTGAACCAATGAAAAGTCTTATTTTCAGGTCACATGACCCGACGCGCTTACGCTACGCGCCCGGCGGCGCTTACGTTGCGCGATCGTATGCGCTCGGGCGCTTCCGGGTGCGCTTACGCCGTGCGTCATAAGACGCATCACGCGGCTACGCGATACGTCACGATGATGTTTTCGTTCGCGGCAATGGCGCTAACGGGATGCTCACCGGTACGCGCACCGGGGCGCGCCATAACACTGCGCTTACCCGTGCGTTCACCGGTACGCGCACCGGGAGCGCACAAGGCAAAAAAATAAAAAAAAGGGAAAAATATACATACAAAAATAGTATTACATAAATATACAATATAGTATTTATTATAAAAAATATTATATTTCATAGCTATAGAAATTAGCTATTAAAAACCTATGAAATTCAGTGAAAAAAACATAGGTTTGAGGCCCTATATATAGTTAGGAATTATCATTTACAAAACCTATGAAATTCACTGAAAAAACCATAGGTTTCACACCAGTTATAGTTAGGAATTAGTATTTTAAAAACCTATGAAATTCACTGAAAAAACCATAGGTTTCACACCAGTTATAGTTAGGAATTAGCATTTAAAAAACGTATTAAATTCACTGAAAAAAACATAGGTTTCACACCAGTTATAGTTAGCTGGAAATTTTACTCGCATAAAACCATTGAAATTCCCACGTTATAGTTAGTTGGACTCACTATAACTTGCGCGTGCAATGCACTGCTGATGACGTCACATATTACATCACTCATGGCATGGTCAGTGACATCACTCATGACATCACTGATGACACCATCCTTGTGACAGAGTGACAGACCTCCTTTCACTGTAATGTAACCCTTGAAACACATATTCAATAATAGAAACTAAAATTTTCAAAATAATGGAGATACCCATACCAGTTACAACAACCAATTCAATAATGCCACCATCTATATACACATCCACTCATTCACCAACAGTTCTATATAGTCACTCATACATATACTCATTCATCATATGTAGTGATACACCTATACATCCTGTTAAACACCGACAGTCATCCAAAAGATATTCTCACACATACTCACACATGCAAATAAACTATTGAACATCCATTTATTTGCACATACAGCTATACACACACTACCACCTTACTTCTAAGGAAACGTACACATACTTACTCTCTTAAACAATCACTTATAGAATCACATACTTATTTAAACAGGAACTCTTACAATCCCTCACTCTCAATATACTCACTTATATACATCAATATTCACATATACTACATTAAAACATATGTAGTTACTGATAAAGACACTAGTGAGACAGTCATTCACTCACTAACACACACATATACACACTCATCCACCCATACAGTCCTGCACATATGCTGTCTTCAAAACACATACAAAGAGAGAGTCAGTCATTCATGCATCTATGTGCTGAGTAATACCCCCACCAAACCATACAAACACTCATACTGATACTAAGAAAAACATCTAATAACCCATATACATACACATGTAGCTACACACCAACCCATGCAGCCACTTATACACAAAGTGAAACACTAATACATATATTTAAATATTGAAACATTACTCTCTAATATATGTATTCACTAAGATACACTTAATAAACCAGTTAACCAAATCAATTAAAAAAAAAAAAACATCCATGTAAACACTTATTTAAACATTTATTCTTCCATCGACTTTTACATGTACATATATAACACATATTTATTTTTTAAAAAGACACACATTCACTGGATGGTGTCATCAGTGATGTCATGAGTGATGTCACTGACCATATCATGAGTGATGTAATATGTGACGTCATCAGCAGTGCATTGCACGCGCAAGTTATAGTGAGTCCAACTAACTATAACGTGGGAATTTCAATGGTTTTATGCGAGTAAAATTTCCAGCTAACTGTAACTGGTGTGAAACCTATGGTTTTTTCAGTGAAAAAAAAAAAAAATATATATATATATATATATATATATATATATATATATGAGAAGCGCCGCTGGCTCTGGACGCCAGATCCCCGGGGAGCCCCTGGGTGCACAAGACCGGCTGACACCAAGGCCCCTTTGCGTCGGCAAGGAAGCGAAATCTGTGGCCATTTTCCGACTTGCTCAGGAATCACTCAGCGTGACCGGATCCAGTCCAGTTGTTGCATGCAACCAGAGCCAAACGCGTGAGCAGAGCAGAGGCGGCAGAGTGGATCAGCAGGAGGCCAGGAAATCCACGTTCCGCAATAACCGCAAATCATACCACACCGCCAAAAAATCAAACCCGGAGAACCGCGGACCGCAAGCAGCAGGCCGGCAGCAGGACAGCGGAAAGGTGCTTAGGGCTTGCGGCTTTACCTGCTTTGTCTGTGGCAGTGTATTGGTAGCTTATTAGCATGCTGAAGCCACGAATTACAGCGCATCCCTGCGAGGCCGCCACACAGAGGCTGTACACAGGCTTCATATAGAGGCGGCTGCAGAGCCACGCGGAGGGCTTCGGAGGCTGTGAGGGTCTCTGGGACTGCAGTCCCAGGGGGCAAGGCGAGGCGAGGTTTTCTGAAGCCTTCCATTACCACACATAAAAACGATCTCATTGCTGTTACACCTGTGGGAGCACTGATTTGAACCTACCTGCTCCCTGTCATCACTGCTGGGTATTCCAGTCTCCCTCCTGCCGCCACAGCACCCCATTTCTGCGGCCGCTGTATGGAGGGGGACTACACTCCCCAGGCTCCCTTGCGCAACCATCATTTCCGCGCCCGGAGGCGCTACATAAGCAAGCACAGCCCCCGCGCTGCGGGCCAAGCCCGGGCAAAGGGCAGGCCGTCTGTGGCCGTCCGAGGCCAGAAGAGGCCGGGCTGGGCCACGGGATTAATTCTTGATTTTCTGGACTAACGAAGTAAGACATTGGCATCAAACAGTTTATTGCGTCGCCCAGTAGTTATCGTAGTGTTCTGTTGGGACTCTCATGTATAGTGTTTTAACTGCTTTTGTAACATAACCCTGTTTTATTTTTTGAAAGTATTGCATGTCCTAAGAAGCAATAAGAAGTAATATTAGCCATGACAAAACCAAAGGAAGTTAAAAGTAAAAGTGTGGTGGGTACCCTGGACGCGTTCTTAGTAAGAGCGGAATCTGCAATTATTAATGAAATTAAGGAAACGGAAAGTAGGCTCTCTCTTGACTCACAACTGCTTCAGAGTCGTTATGATACTATTAGTATAAACCTAGTTGAGGGTCAGGTGGAGGGAGGACTAGAATCTAATGAGGGTCCCTTATTTCAGCACGATTCTCCTAGTATTGAACAGACCTTGGATTCGCCAACTCTAGGAGAAAAGCTAACTGTATTAACAAGGGCACAAAGATCTAAACAAATAGATGGAGGAAGTTCCCCACATTAAATAAAAAACGAAGGGCACAGATAACTAAAAAATCACGTAAACAGTTGTTAACTAAATCTCAGGGAAAGAAAGGTAAGCAAGAGACCATTGATATACCACCTGAACTTGTAACTGACTCTAGTCATGACCTAGTATTACCGGATACAATACCAATACAAACAGTACCGATTTTGCACCAAGGTATGGGGGAACATTTCTGGAGTAAGCTTGAAGTAGTGATGAATGCCCATGTACAACCCATTTTAAGTAAATTGGCAGATATTGAAAAACGGTTATCTAGTTTTGAGAACAAATACTTAAATGGCTGTATACCACTAGCTGGACCTAGAACCGGCTTATCGATCCAACAGGGTAGAAATAGAAGTAGGGAAGTGGCTACTCCAGCCCGTTCGGGGCCTGAAACCTCCAATGGCACCATGAGTCCCACCACAATTGTAGAGACCTCTACTGAGGTTGGTAACAGGCATCAAATTCGAGGAGTATGAAAAATCCTGTAGGGGCAGGTATCCCTCACAATGAAGTGTGGTGGATTGTCCATCAAAAAATCCACCAAAACACTTACCTGATAGTAGCCCAGACTCAATTTTAAACCTGCGACCCCAAACTACACCCTATATCGCTGTTTTGACAAATGTTAGTCCATTGAACCCAGGGGAAGGGGAAGACTGGACAGCATTGAGAAATAAATCATTGTATCTTGTTAATGCCAAAACAGGAATCAACAGTAATATCCTGTTCTCTGAATTAAAAATGGCTCGAAGAGTCAGATGGGTTGGGCAAACGGAGAAAATCCTTCAGGGGGACTTTATAGTTCTAACGTTTAGGTCCCCAGGTCTGGTGAGAGCTATAAATGATAGGCTGTTCCACCAAACTATAGATAAATCAAAAGTTATGATCCTACCGTTGGGTTTCTTCTACCGTCCCCTCCCATGGCAACCGAAAATAGCAGGAACAGGGCGTTATAATAAAATAAACCAGCAATCACAATGTCCACCCTGGTTTCATGTAAATTGCTTTGACCCCTTGAGTACCTTAGCAGAGGTCGATTGATTACAATCAGGGAACCTTATGGAAAGTGACACTGAAGATAAGATCACTTCTTCCATAGGTATTGGGAAATCTAGTGCGGATTCATTTGTTGCTGATTATGATTATGATGACTTTCAGCCGTCTTGTAACAAAGACTTAACTCTGGCTCTGGTTATAGAGAGTGAAGAAAACAAGGAACCTACACAAGTTGACCAACTGGTTGGGTGGTCAGATTCAAGTAAACATCGAGATAGAGGAAAAAAACAACTGGATAGATGTACTCTACGTTTAATATCATGGAATGTGGCAGGCATTGCACGAAGACTACGGGATGAGGTGTGGATGGGTTATATTAACTCCTTTGACATCATTTGCCTTCACGAGACTTGGAGCAAAACTGATCTTTGTTTGGATGGATATTTTTCATCCACTGCTCATGCTGTACCTTCATTGGCAGGAAGGGCAAAAGGTGGTCTAATGACTTCAATCTCGGTCAAATATAAGTCAGTGAAAATTGATACATTAATGGTTTCCGCATGGTATCAATTAATCCTGATCACTAATCTACTTAATGTCCCTCTTCTCCTGATTAATTGGTACTATAACATTTTTGATACACACACAGCACTCGTTATTGATGGTTTACAGGCTGAAGTAGCAAAGGTGACTGACATTTTTTTCCCTTGTGCATAATGTGGTTGGGGGATTTTAATTTCCCCACATGTGATCAAAGTGGGACCAAGGCCTGTGGTCTATTTGATACCAATGATCAACCAATTGCACATTTTAAGCATACTGTACAGGGGGATGCTCTGAAAAATATTATTGTTATAAATGAACTGTGTCTGTTGGAACTGGCAACTAGTATTGAATCACCGCCAATTCCAACATTTCAGGGGAATGGGGGTCAAACGAGTACAATTGATTTTGTTCTGGTCTCCAGTAGGCATGTGCACCTTATTGAAGACTTCAAAGTAGAAGCAAACCCTGCTAGTAATCACAATCCGCTTGTCCTAATACTGAGTACTGTGGCTGGTAAGGAAGAACTACCTGAACAACCCATAACATTTAGCCAGAACCAGGGTCTTAGATTAAAATGGGATAAGGTGAATCCAAAAAAACTGGAGGAAACTATCTTTAAGGCCAACCGGCTGCAAGTAGCTATCTGTTTAACAGATACTTGTGAGCTGGAATTAATTGTTCAGAACTTTGAAGCCCTATGTGAGAACGTGGGTAGGAACTTACTTAAACCTATAGGGAAGGGTGGTAACCGAGACAATAAATGGTTTGATGCTGAATGCTCTGCAGCACAAACTCTTTTGAAGAAGGCCTTACATAGAATTCCGTGGGATAAGAATATGGTCAAGAGAGCAAGAATAAATTATAAAGAGACCATCGAAAAAAGGAAATTAGAATTGAAAAAACTAGCATGGGATGACTTAGAGAAAGCTTCTGAACTGAGGGATAGCAGGCTTTTTTGGGAGGTGACAAATCGACCCTTTCTTAGCAGCGAAAATAGGACCATGATCATGCAGATAACTGGGGAGGTTTGGGAGTCCCATTACTCCAGGATTTTTAATCCAAAGGGCACTACCCTGAAAAATGAAAGTGTGGATGAAATTCATTTTAATATGGAGACTGCGCAACAGCTTAGCCTTTCGCTTACCTTGGTGGAAGTAGAGGAGGCCTTGAGAAGAGGCTTGTCACTTAAGGCACCAGGTCCCGATTTTGTACCCTTGGATCTGTTTAAAAACAATCCTATAGTGTGGGTACCTCTGCTGCTAAATGTTTTTAAGGCGATCATTGTGGGGCGTATCCCATCCTCATGGAAAGAGGCAGTAGTGGTCTTAATTATTAAAAAGGGCAATAAAAGCGACCCCTGTTGTTACCGGCCAGTCTCCCTAATCGATGCTTCCTGTAAGTTATTGGGGAGAGTAATACTGGCTCGCCTAGAGACATGGGCAAGCTTATCGGGCATCATTGTGGACTCACAGTATGGTTTTAGAAATGGCAGAGGAACAACAGAGCAGTGTCTTAATTTGGCCCTGATTATGGGTAAGTACATAAAGGTCAGGGGCGTCTCCATGCACCTGGCCTTTATGGACTTATCCAGTGCCTTCGATACTGTGTGCAGGGAGAAATCATGGCTATTGATGCAGACAATGGGTTTTGAGGAACCTTTGATTACTTTACTACGTAGGTTACACGCCGCTACCTCCGTGGCCATTCGATATGGCCCGGGAGGTGAAAAGACAGGGCCCATTCCATCAACGGATGGTGTCCACCAGCGCTGCATTCTTGCCCCCTTTTTATTTTTAATTTACACAAATGGTCTAGAAAAGTTTTTGATTGAAAAAAGTTTGGACTTTCCCAAAATTAATGTCAAATATTTACCTTTACTGTCTTATGCAGATGACACTGTGCTAATGACCCTGACTGCAAATAGCATGCAAATATGCTTGTATGCTTTTAATGAATTTATGCTGGGGTTAGACCTAAAGGTAAACTTTACTAAATCGTTTACAATGGTTTGCGGCTCAAATAAGACCAAAACACGTAAATTCATTGTGGATAGCATGGTTATTGAAAAAGTCCCAAACTTTAGTTACTTGGGAAATGTTTTTAATAAATCCTTAAATTGGGACCCTCTTATAATATCACGGGTACAAAAAACAACCAGATCAATAGAGGCTCTCTTTCGTTTTGCAAGCAAACTAGGTCAAAAGCCAATTGCTGAGTTAAAGACTCTGTATAAATCAAAATGCTTGCCTGTGGCAACTTACGGTGCAGGTGTATGGGGATACCATCAATGTTCACAGTTACAAACTATGGGGAACAAGTTCTTAAAATGACTATTATCAGTGCCAATTAGTTCTCCAAATATTTTTTGCCACTCCGAGGTAGGCCTAGACTTCGTGAGTGACAATATTCACGTCTCCCCACTTCTTTTGTGGGGGAAAATATGGTCCTCAGAAGACCTGTTGTTCTCAAAAGAAATTTTGAAAGACTGCATAAATTTGGAAAACGCCTCTAAAATTCCCAGGTTGTGTTATGTAAAGGAAACTTTTGGAAAAATTGGTCTTGGTGATTTCTATGATAACCCACATCTGATTAAACCAGATACAAAAATGGTGATTAATATCGTACTACATTAGGTTGGTCCATACATGAAAATCATTCTTCATACCAAACAGCTATACCGCAGCAACAATTTTATTTACCTTTTCCTTTACATACGCAATGGCGTTTTTACTTAACTAGATTACGGCTAAATGCACTGCACTTTATAGTGGCTTTCCCAAAGCAAGGAGGTTGGTGTGAGAGACTACCCCCTTGCCCAATGCGATAATGAAGCTCAACAATGCACATTGCCCTTTGTGCTTTTTTGTACACTTTATAAAGCCCTGCGTGATCGCTTTATTAAACCCCTCCTAAGGGACATTAGACCTTGTAACTTTAGGGAAGGCTTTGAGCATCTAAGATCATTATCAACTGCTGTTATATGTAGTGCTATGCTCAGCTTCATTAGATCAGCAATTCGAATTAGGAATCGCTACTGATATTTTGATTCTATTACTGAAAATCATTGAAAATAATTAGAAATGATGATTTGGATAATTTGTTTTAGCTATAATGCAATAAAGTCACGCCAGTTGTCCCACATATTTGAGTGGGAAGGCGTGAGAGGCCAACCCGTTTAAATAATGTGGTGATCAACTCTTGAAAATATATAGTGTACTCTATACTTATTTATAAGCTTTGTAAGGGATAATGTGTTCTCAATTTTATAAGAAATTCTGGCTTTGAAAACTCCTAGCGACAATGTATTAAATTTTACTAGGGTTCCGCAAAATTTAATATGGTTAGTGCGAGAGGTTCTTCATCTACCATACAATGTAACTAAGCTGTTTCCCGATAATGCACAGTGCACTTTAAATTTGCTTATTAGCTTGTGAGAATGTCGCTTTTGATAATGCACAGTGCATCCCATATCTCCACATCAGCCATTTAGGGATGTGATTGAGATTACAAAATGAAATCTGGTACAACTGTGATTTTAAATTGTTTTTAATGTAAATTTTAAGGATAAATATATGAATATGGTTAGCTGCATCCTGTTTTGTTTTTTATATATTCTGCTGGAACTGTGTGTTTTGTATATTTGGAAAAGAAATACTATTTGTGACTTTGTAAACTGTATACTTTTATGATTCTTTTCTTTGAATCGAATAAAGGTATCACTGATATATCACACAGCTGTTCTAACACAAGCTAGTATATGTATAGAAAAACCTGAAAGAATTCCCTCTTCCATTTATAGGTTAGTGACTGCAACCACAGGATACAATCTATGAAAAATATAGGAAAAGTATAGCTTTAGGTAAAAATAGGATAACTAAAATACCAGAGCTCTAATTATATTGTTGTGTGATATGCATATATAATGTATATGTAGCTGGATACAATAAAATGACTAATGGCAGACTAGAACTACAGCAAAAATAGAATATCTAGAGTCTGAGAGATACATACATATATGTGACACCACAGCACTTTATATTGTGAGATCAGGTCTGCTACGTGCCATACCAGTGTATGCATAAATGGCGATGCTTCAGTGGGGCATTATGGGACTGGGAGTCCTGCGAAATTTCTCTTCAGAGGGTTGGCAGCAGCAGGGCTACTCATGACTCTAACTGCACACAGGTGGTGTTCGTAGCACTGTATACGTTTAGGCGGAACATCTGTGAGTACTACACTTTGTTTCTGATGCTATAAGGATTTTTTTCATTTCGACACGACTGCATGCAAACTGTGGTATTCAGCAGATGAGAGGCTGGCTGAATTTGTAATTAGATAAGGCAATTTCACAGCAACACTTTGAGACATACAGCATCAGCCCATGTGACAAGTTAATTCTATCTGAGTTGGTTTGCGGCGATTTTCTTGAATCTATGAATAGCAGTGCTTTTAACAATTAACATGTTATTGTATATTTCATGCTAAATGTTCAAAGTGATATCTCTATGCTATGGGAGTACACTAGTATTGGCAACATCATGAGAATAGGGATAGATAACCAAATTGTAAGCTTATGAGGCCATACAGTGTCACAACATGATTTTAATGTATTCAGGCACACACTGCAATGCATTTGTAAGCATTAGGTAATGTATATTATTTTTTGATTCTGCATGTAGTATTTTTACTTTATCTATGAATGTGAGACTATATATTGTATGAAAAAAATGGCGCTCCCCAGGTTAACATAGGCTGTTAACACAGCCGAAACACGTTTCTCTTGGTTACCAGGTCGTGGGAGGCTCATCTTATTAAAATAAGTCTTATTCTTTGCATTCCTCATGTGCATGCTCTTTTCCTTCAGGAGCAGGGGTTTTGTCGATATATATATATGGTAGGCATTGGAGGAGTTTAATAAAGTCTTCCACTGATGCACCAAAAATGTGGTCTGTGCTCCTTCACTAACATAGGTGGCATAAGAATGCGAGTGGAGTTTGCATGATATATATACATATATATATATATATCACCTTCTGCTGCTCATTTTTTCCCCATGTAATAGGAATTTTAGACACGGCTACAGCCCGAACTGCTGAACGGAATTACACCAAATTTGGCAGAAAGGTAGCTGTAGGTCCAGAAAGCAACCTTTTTGTTAAATTGTGTAAATTTGTTCAGTAGTTGCAGAGAAATTTAAAGACATTTCCAGTTGTATATCTAGGGACACAGATGATACGTGACCCCTTCCGATCTCGTGCTGAGCGCTGATTGGCTGCCAACACTTCTAACCAGGAAGCGTTGGCAGCCATCTTGAGACTCGGCTAGGAAAGAGTCCCAGAGAAAAAAACAATTAAGAAAAGGGAGCAGGATAGAAACACCCTGACCCCCTTGGACACTTTGAGGGGTCAAACAGAGACCCTGCAGTACCCAAAAAGCATTTTAAAATATTTTCTGCGGGAGTCATGCTGGATCCATAAATGTTGGTGAAAACAAAAAAAATCAAAGCACAGACTCCCGTGCTTTGCTTCTAATTGGCCCCTGGGTGTGTGTATGTATATACATATATATATACACACACACACACACACACACACATATCCTCTTGTATATTGTTCTAGAAAAAGAAAAAGGTAAAGAAATTACTCAAAAATTGTGTAGAGCCTTACAGTATTTCTCAATACTTATTTCTTAGAAATGTCAGAAATAAGATACTAATATTCCTTGCTGAATTTTATCCTTCAGTAAAGTCACCAGTTCGACACAATAGCAGGTTCTGGCAGGCAGACGAGCATTAAAGATAAGTATGGCACATATGGTAGTAATTATTTTGTAGAGGTAGAGCGTGTTACCACTGTTTATCTTGTAAACATAGATTCTTTAAATATTCTTCTTGTAGTGTTTTGCAGGTAGCAGAGTGGGAGCAGGTCACAGGAATCTTAGGAAGCCTTGGAAACTGAAGAAAAAGCTGGCAAACAGCAGTGCCGCCAAAGACATCAGAATGCGATGTGGATGTGACCTGGAGCCGGAACGTTAGTAATCCTATGGCAGAAGATTGCAGAGACGAAGGCTAGAATGCTAGGCAATCTTACACCACAGGAGGATAGCTTTTAAGCCTGCAGCGCTCTGCCCCAGCCGCATCAAAGACCAGGAGTACAGTAGGCATGACACTCACACTTGTAGGTATCTTACAAAAGGAGGAGGGGGCACACAGGGCCCTCGTCCTGAAGGTCTTTGAGGCCCGGGGACCACCACCTCCCTGGGACTTATTATTGATGTAGGACCCCCTGCATAGGCTCAAATGAGCTCTGAGGACCACCACCTCCCCGGGGCTTTGTTTAATAAAAGGATGCTGGCCGCACGAACCCCCTCCTGGGCTGACTTATGTGATCGCGGATGTGGTTGCAGTACAAAGCTCTGCCGCATCGGGGGTCGCTCCTTCAGATTTCTGGCAGCAAAACTATGGAACTCTCTGCCGCTCCATATTCGTCGCCTCGACGACCTGTTCGCGTTCCGTAAAGCAATTAAAACTTACCTCTTCCCACGTCTGTAGGTCTCTTTCCTCCCTTCCCTTCCCCCAGTAATTTGTGCTAGGGTTCTTAGCGCTGGGACGCCCCGTTGCTGGGGCAGCTGTTGCGCTCAACTAACCTTTAACATAACATAACATAACAGTACTGAAACAGCATGGCAGCCGTATAAGCATTTTGGAAGCCATACAATCATCATGGGAGAAGTAGAGTCCTCTCACTAGCCACAAACATATCAATGAGAATGATAGATATAACATTTAAGCCAATCAGAGGCGGAGCACTGAGGTAACAGCATGTTAAAGCATGGATCAAGGCAACACGCCAAAACGCATCGGTGAGAGGATTTGCTGTTGATGAATATTTTTAAACTCTGTGCGTGGTCTAAACCATTTTAAAAGGAGTTGTGCAAAACGCGAGTCTCCATCTCATGAAAAGGATGCACTGCCTTGAGTTCAGTTGTTTTTGTGGGACTTTTGGAAACAGAGGTAAGTGGCATACCGCTAGAACAGTCACTGACAGATTTTCCTCTCGAACAGTGGAGGTCATAAGTTATTCAAACTTGAGGCAATTGAGCCATTTGACGGGCAACTGCAAACACATCGGGCTGTTTCATCCATTGGCTATGGCAAGGGGTAAATGTAGTGCACCAGGTACTGTAAAAAGTATATGGCCAGTATTGTCTGTGGGGTACCGCCACCTGTATCCAAGTCAGACCATCAGGGTGGAGTGTTAATTGGGTATTTGAGCCTATATGCTGACTTATATGATTGCGGTTGTGGTTGCCATACTGAAACAGCATGACAGCCGTATAATTATTGTGGAAGCCATACAATAATCGTGGAAGTAGTACAGCCCTTTCAATGGCCACAAATTCACAGTGAGAATGGTGGATATAACATTTAGGACAATCAATGACTGTGCACTGAGGTAACAGCATTTTAAAGCATGGATGAAGGCAACATGCAGAAAAATGTGTGAAAGGATTTGGAGTTAATAAATATTTTAAACCCTGCGAGTGCTCCAAATCATTGTAAAAAGAGTTGTTGTGCAACATGCGAGTCTCCACCTTATGAAACAGATGCACCCACCTTGGGTTCAGTGATTTCTATAGGACGTTTGGAAAGAGAGGTAATTGGCATACTGCTAGAACTGCCGCTGACAGATTTTCCCATCAACCAATGGAAGTCGTGAGTTATTCAAACTTGAGGATGACGAGTCATTTGACTGACAATTTTGGGCACATCAGGATGAGGTTCCTGCTTGCAGACACTCCAGCTCACAGTGGTCTGACATCCCTCGTGTGCCCATCTCAAGACCAAGACTGGGTACAACAATCTCTCACTTCAGGTAATGGGGTTGACTTTATCCTAGAGGTATTCTTGGCTTTACACCTTCATACATGCTATGTACACTTATGTACAACTAGTTAGAGTCACATCCTTTAATAGTACACATTTTATTGTCATGTGTTTTTATACTTGCCTGTGTTCATTGTTTTAGCACTATGGTAGAAATCTACCATCCTTTTACTCTGTTGGTGCTTTTAATCATTTATATCTGTTTCTGTCTAATGGTTGTTTCAGCACACCTAGTTTACACTAGAATGACGCTGGTTCAATAAATGCTTATTGAAAAATGCCCCCTCTGTTTTATCCTGTGTATCTCTCTGAGACAAAGTGAGCACGAGTGACTGAGAAAAAGTATTGCACTGTTTCCACGATCTCTAATGGGACAGAGTTGCCATGTTCGATAGTTGCCAAGAACTATTCTCATCTTGGTAATAGGGGTTTCTAGTGGCACTGTGAGCTAGCAGGTATACAGGCAAACATACCTGGTGGGGGTGTCTGGAATCAGTCTAGGCACCAATCCCACAGTCGGTGTTGTCTAAATGAACAGATCCTATATAGGTTTATAGGAACTACACAACATGATACCACCAACGTTGGTTTGGGACTTATTTAACAGTCGAATCTGAGTAGTTCAGGTGTGCTATTCTCAGAGACCCCTACTCACATTTCCCCAGAGACATCTGGAGTGGGACAGGAACCATTCGCCACAGCTGAGTTGGCATTTCCTATGTATTGGCTGTAGGTTTATGAAGCTTGAAGGAAAAAAAGTTCATATTGTGCATGAAACCTTATCTCAGTTTCCTTGAAACTTTTTCCTTCTTCAAAATAACGGCTAACGAAGATTCCGCCGTACCAGCACAACGTGCGATTGCAGCAAGGGAGGAAGAAAAAAATGAAATAAACATTTCTGAAGATGTTAGAACTTCCCTTACTCTAAAACTAGCAGACTATGGAGTCACAGCTAGGGGTTGGACAGTAACATTCGTGATTGAGGCACAAAAATCATGTAGAACATTCTATTCATGGGTTAAATTCCCAGAAGCAGATCCACAAACACATATATTTCATTCTTATTCTAAAGATGAAACACAAGACAAAAATTGTCCGTATGAGGACATTGAAATTCTGCTCACCTACCGGGAGCACAGAAACTGGTTTAAAGGCGCCCTCCCACACACTAAAAAAAAGTGAGACTCGGTCTGCTCGGTAGAGATGGAACAACTTGGCCAGTCCTAGCAGCCTACACACTGCATCCAGACATTGACACAATACCAGTAGCAGACTTACGTCCACTTCATAAAGAAATAATAAAACTTTATAGAAACCTTACACAGTTTGTGATGAGAACATTCACACTTCAGCCAGCAAGGGCTACAACAGCAGGGAAAATTCAGGGATCTACAACTAAAATAACATCAGAAACGCTATACGCCGTTATGGGTAAAATGCCCAATAAACATGAACAACAGCCATTCTGGATAGCTCAGAAAATAACACAGCCGGAGTCAGTATTTCCACACACAAGACCACAAGAAAAACAAAGAATGCTAACAGTCTGCTTGTCAATGAGGATAGCTCCCCAGATATAGGACTGTACCTCTTGGGGTACAGTTTTCGCTGCCATATATACCAGAACTCATGGTATCCCTTCATTAGCAGTAATACCAATGTATTAAGGCAAATACATAATGAGTATGGAGCAGAACCTGCTCTGAACTTAGGGATGAAATTGTTAGGAAATTTTACCCAGGTATCAGCCAATATATTGGCAAACATAAAAGGGGAGGCAGCAGAGACAATACGCCAACGTCTGAGGGATTTCACTCCTTTACAACAGGAGCGTGAATTACCTAAAATTATCGAAGACACCTATGCTGAATTAGGTAGAGATAGTTTGGAAGCTAGAGCAACAAAACCTTAACTCATGGGTGGTCCTGAAAAGTATAACACAAACAAAGAACCTGATTATCTAAATAGAAATGGGATAACAATAAAAAACAAAACAATACAGAGAATAAATCACAATCCAGGGGTGGGTCTCCTCAACAGGAGCCCTCCGATAGGAGGTACAACCTTAGGAATTGTGATAACATTAAAAAATTGACAGGTATCAAAATACTGATACACGTTCCTCTCGTTCCTTTCAGGGTTCTTTAACCCTTTCACTGCTAGGCCTTTTCCCCTTCTGTGCTATGCCTTTATTTGGCTATTTGGGGTAGTTCGCGCTTCGGCCCCTGTAACTTTTTGACCACATAAGGTATCCACGCCAAATTTTGCGTCCTTTTCTTCCAACATCATGGGGATTGTAAAGGTACCCAGAGTTTGTCAATTCCCTTGGAGGGGTCCCAGAAATTAAGCAAAATACAATAAAATGTTTGTGTTTTTCAGAAAAATAGGAAAAACGGGCTGCAAATGAAAGCCTCTGGGGTTTTCCCTGCAAATGTTATCAAAAAAGGGTTTGTGGGGCTGAAATCACCATTTTCCGAGCTTTTCGGAAATGACAGTCTTTTGTCAGAGAACCAACAGTTTTCACACAGTTTTGGCTTTTTTCTGGGACATAGCCTATTTTTGCTATTTTTTGTGCTTTCAACCTCCTTCCAGTTAATGGTAAAAATGAGTATGAAAGCAATATGGATCCTGGAATGCTATACATTTTAGAAAAGTAGACAAAATTCTGAATTCAGAAAAGGGTCATTTGTCTAAATCCATGAAGGTTTCTTTTTAGAAAGTAACAGTTAAATGTTGGAAAAATTGAAAATTTGTTGAAAAAACCAGCCTTTTGTCTCAACGTTTTCATCTGCAACTTCTTGTAACTATGACAGCTCTCCAAAAGCAATATACCGCTATATCCACTGGACCTTCCTGGTTGTGGGGATATATAGGACTTGTAGGTTCACCAAGGACCAGACGAACCCAGAGCCAAAAACTGAGCAGCAACTTGCAATGGTATTTTATTATATACCGGCTATAGAGCAATTATTCTGGGAAAATGTATGCATGGAAAAATCGGTATGAAAGACATCTATGTATTTCTGAATTGGGTACAAATTATAGTGTTTAGAAACAGTATATATTTGCACATTTTCAAAATTGGGAATACTCATACTAGCATGAGAATTACTGGTCATTTTTCAAAATGACTTCTTTTTTGCACAATGTCTTTCATTTGGAAGGGAGAAATGCATCAAAAGTCAATAGGTAATAACAGTTGATTTACAAATCTGAATTACCCTAATTCTCCCGATAAAAACGGAACCTCACTTGTGTGGGTCAGCCTTGTGCCCGCGACCGGAAACAGCGCAGATTACCTAGCTGTAGTTTTCTGTACCTTAGCTCTGCCGGCACCTAGGGAAACCTAGCAAACCTTTACATTTTTGAAAAGTAGACACCCTGTGGAATCCAGGATGGGGTGACTTGATTGCCTCCCACCAGGTTCTGTTGTCCAGAATCCCATGCAAACCTGAAAAATTGTCAAAAAACCCAAACGTTTTCTATATTTATGTGGTGGTAAGTTCTGGAATCTGCGTGGAACCACAAATATTCACTTACCCCACGTCCTCCAAAGTCTTCTGAGAAAAATGGTACCTCACTTGTGTGGGTTGGCCAACTGCCTGCGACAGAAAACGGCACAACATGCAACGTGGTTGCACCTTAATTTTGCAGTGAAAAATGACCCTTGTTTTGCAAAGTGCCTAGCTGTAGTTTTTGAACCTGAGCTCTGCCAGCACCTAGGGAAACCTAGCTGCTCCTACACATTTTTAAAAACTAGACACCCAAGGGAATCCAGAATAGGGTGACTTGACTGCCTCCCACCATGTTCTGTTACCCAGAAACCCTTGCAAACCTAAAAAATTGTTTAAAAAAAACACATTTTCTCCACATTTCTGTGGTGGAAAGTTCTGGAATTTGCGTGTATCCACAAATTTCCTTTCACCCAGCTTTTCCCAAAGTCTTCCGAGAAAAATGGTACCCCACTTGGGTGGGTCGACCTAGTGCCTGCGACAGAAAATGGCGCAAAACGCAACGTGGTCGCACCTCAATTTCGCAGTGAAAAATGACCCTTGTTTTGTAAAGTGCCTAGCTGTAGTTTTTGAACCCTAGTTCTGCCGGCGCCTAGCGAAACCTAGCAAACGTATACATTTCTGAAAGGTAGACACCCAGGGAAATCCAGGATGGGGTGACTTGACTGCCTCCCACCAGGTTCTATTACTCAGAATCCCTTGCAAACCTAAACAATTGTCAAAACAAACACATTTTCTCCACATTTCTGTGTTGGAAAGTTCTGGAAACTGTGTGTATTCACAAATTTCCTTCCACCCTGCGTTCCCCAAAGTCTTCTGAGAAAATTCTTACCCCACTTGTGTGGGTCGGCCTAGTGCCTGCGACAGAAAACGGCACACAACGAAACGTGGTCACACCTCAATTTCGCAGTGAAAAATGACCCTTTTTTGGCAAAATGCCTAGCTGTAGTTTTAGAACCCTAGCTCTGCCGGCACCAAGGGAAACCTAAAAAACCTATACATTTTTTAAAACTAGACACCCAGGGGAATCCAGTATGGAGTGACTTGACTGCCTCCCACCAGGGTCTGTTAACCAGAATCCCTTGCAAAGCTAAACAATTAACAAAAAAAACATTTTCTCCACATTTCTGTGATGGAAAGTTCTGGAATCTGTGTGTATCCACATATTTCCTTCTACCCTGCGTTCCCCAATGTCTTCATAGAAAAATGATTCCCCACTTGTGTGGGTCAGCCTAGTGTCTGCGGCAGGAAACGGCACAAAACACAAAGTGGTCACACCCCAATTTCGCAGTGAAAAATTACCCTTTTTTGGCAAAATGCCCAGCTGTAGTTTTTGAACGCTAGCTCTGCCGGCACCTAGGGAAATATAGCAAACCTATACATTTCTGAAAAGTAGACTCCCTGGGAAATCCAGGATGGGGTGACTTGGGTGACTCCCACGAGGTTCTGTTACCCAGAATCCCTTGCAAAGCTAAAAAATTGACAAAAAAACAAATTTTCGCCACATTTCTGTGGTGGAAAGTTCTGGAATCTGCCTGTAACCACAAATGTCATTGCACCCCATATACCCCAGAGCGTTCAAAGAAAAATGGTACCCCACTTGTGTGGGTCAGCCTAGTGCCTGCAACAGGAAACCACGCAAAACAAAACGTGGTCACACCTCAATTTCGCAGTGAAAAATTAAAAATTGTTGGCAAAGTGCCTAACTGTAGTTTTTTAACTTTAGCTCTGCCGGCACCTAGGGAAACCTAACAAACCTATACATTTCTGAAAACTAGACACCCAGGGAAATCCAGGATGGGGTGACTTGACTGCCTCCCATCAGGTTCTGTTACCCAGAATTCCTTGCAAACCTAAACAATTGACAAAAAAACAAATTTTCTCCACTTTTCTGTGGTGGAAAGTTCTGGAATCTGCATGGATCCACAAATTTCATTGCACCCCTTGTTCCCCAAAGTGTTCAAAGAAAAAGGGTACCCCACTTGTGTGCGTCAGCCTAGTGCCTGCGGCAGGAAACTGCGCAAAACGCAACGTGGTCACACCTCAATTTCGCAGTGGAAAATGACCCTTTTTTGGCAAAGTGCCTACCTGTAGTTTTTGAACCCTAGCTCTGCCGGCACTTAAGGAAACTAGCAAACCTATATATTTTTGAAAACTAGACACCCAGGGAAATCCAGGATGTGGTGACTTGACTGCCTCCCACCAGGTTCTGTTACCCAGAATCCCTTGCAAACCAAAAATTTACCAAAAAACCCACATTTTTCCCACATTTCTGTGGTGGAAAGTTCTGGAATCTGCGTGTATCCACAAATTTCCTTCCACCCTGCATTTCTCAAAGTCTTCTGAGAAAAATGGTACCCCACTTGTGTGGGTCAGCCTAGTGCCTGTGACAGGAAACCACGCAAAATGCAACTTGGTCACACCTCAATTTCGCAGTGAAAAATGACCCTTTTTTGGCAAAGTGCCTAGCTGTAGTTTTTAAACTTTAGCTCTGCCGGCACCTAGGGAAACCTAGCAAACCTATACATTTCTGAAAACTAGACACCCAGGAAAATCCAGGATGGGGTGACTTGACTGCCTCCCACCAGGTTCTGTTACCCAGAATCCCTTGCAAAGCTAAACAATTGACAAAAAAAACAAATTATCTCCACATTTCTGTGATGGAAAGTTCTGGAATCTGCATGTATCCACATATTTCCTTCCACCCTGCGTTCCCGACTGTCTTCCTAAAAAAATGATACCCCACTTGTGTGGGTCGGCCTAGTGCCTGCGACAGGAAACGGCACAAAACGCAACGTGGTCACACTTCAATTTTGCAGTGAAAAATGACCCTTTTTTGGCAAAGTTCCTAGCTGTAGTTTTTTAACCCTAGTTCTGCCGGCACCTAGGGAAACCTAGCAAACCTATAAATTTCTGAAAAGTAGACACCCAGGGAAACTCAGGATGGGGTGGCTTGACTGCCTCCTACCAGGTTCTGTTACCCAGAATCCCTTGCAAACCTAAAAATTGACATAAAAAACAGATTTTCTCCACATTTCTGTGGTGGAAAGTTCTGGAATCTGCGTGGATCCACGAATTTCATTGCACCCCGTGTTCCCCAAAGTGTTCTGAGAAAAAGGGTATGCCACTTGTGTGGGTCAGCCTAGTGCCTGCGACAGGAAACAGCGCAAAACGCAATGTTGTCACACCTCAATTTCACTGTGAAAAATTACCCTTTTTTGGCAAAGTGCCTAGCGGTAGTTTTTGAACCCTAGCTCTGCTGGCACCTAAGGAAACCTAGCAAACCTATACATGTTTGAAAACAAGACACCCAGGGGAATCCAGGATGGGGTGACTTGACTGCCTCCCACCAGGTTCTGTTACCCAGAATCCCTTGCAAACCTAAAAAGTGACAAAAAAAACAGATTTTCTCCATATTTCTGTGGTGGAAATTTCTGGAATCTCCGTGGATCCACAAATTTCCCTGCACCCTGCGTTCCCCAAAGTCTTCTGAGAAAAATGGTATCCCACTTGTGTGGGTCAGCCTAGTGCCTGCAACAGGAAACCGCGCAAAACGCAACGTGGTCACACCTCAATTGCGCAGTGAAAAATGACCCTTTTTTGGCAAAGTGCCTAGCTGTAGTTTTTGAACTTTAGCTCTGCCGGCACCTAGGGAAACCTAGCAAATCTATACATTTTTGAAAACCAGACACCCAGGGAAATCCAGTATGGTGTGTCTTGACTGCCTCCCACCAGGTTCTGTTACCCAGAATCCCTTGTAAACCTAAAACATTGACAAAAAACACATTTTATCCACATTTCTGTGGTGGAAAGTTCTGGAATCTGCATGTATCCACATATATCCTTCCACCCTGCATTCCCCAAAGTCTTCCGAGAAAAATGGTACCCCATTTTTGTGGGTCGGCCTAGTGCCTGGACAGAAAACGGCGCAAAACGCAACATGGTCACACCTCAATTTCGCAGTGAAAAATGACCCTTTTTTGGCAAAGTGTCTAGCTGTAGTTTTTGAAACCTAGCTCTGCTGGCACCTAGGGAAACCTACCAAGCCCACACATTTCTGGAAAATAGACACCCGGGGGCTTTCAAGGAGGTATGGCTTGCATTGATCCCCCAACGTTCCATTACCAAGAATCCCTTGCAACCCTCAATTGTAGCTGAAAAAAACAGTTTTTTTACACATTTTTGTGTGGGAAAGTGTGCCATCACCGGGCTCACACAAATTTCCTACCACCGAATGTTCCCCAGGTCTCCTGATAGAAATGGTGCCTCTCTTGTGTGGGTGGCCCAAGTACCCATGACTGGCAAGGGCCCAAAACGTAGTGAGGCAACTTCAAAATTGCCTATCTCAAAACCACCAGCTTTTGCAAGGGGGGTCACCTGGGTTTTTGGCCCAGTGCTGGACGGCCATCTAGGGAACCTAGCAAACCCACACATTTCTGAAAAGTAGACACCCCGGGGCTTTCAAGAAGGTATGGCCTGTGTGGGACCCCCAACTTTTCCTTACCCAGAATCCCTTGCAAACCTCAATTTTAGCTGAAATAATCAGTTTTTTTCACACATTTTTGTGTGGGAAAGCGTGGCATCACTGGGCTCACACAAAGTTCCTACCACCCACCGTTCCCCCAGGCCTCCCGATAAAAATTATGCCTCACTTGTGTGGGAGGCCCAAGTACCCGCGACAGGCAGGGGCCCAAAACATTTTGAGGTAACATCGACATTGCCTATCAAAAAATGTTTTGGGCCCTTGCCTGTTGCGAGTACTTGGACCTCTCACACAAGTGAGGCACCGTTTTTATTGGGAGACCTGGGGGAACGCTGGGTGTTAGGAAATTTGTGTGAGCCCAATGAAACCACCAGGCAGTTCATTTTATCACTCATGGATAATCCCAAAAATTATTTTGTGTGTGGTAAGCTCTATAACAAGCAGGCACACACAGCCCAGGGTTAAAAGGGCACCCAGGGCAGAAAAGACGAGTCTCCTTCCGCAAACCTCTTCGCCAACAGACTCTAAATCTCCTAGTGGGAAAGTCTTTTGTAGATGTGGGAGGAATGTAATTAGGAAAGTGGCGATCTTTCAATCGAGCCACACCCTCCACCACTCCAAATCTAGGAACACTTACTTGTTCCACAACACCAAGGCTAGATATCACAGAGTGCTGAAACTGAAGAAATGTCAATTTGGACGCAGGAGAACACTCCTTGAACACAATAAAAGCATTGAAAGTTGCTAAGTAAAAAAAATGGATGGCCAACTTCTTATACCAAACATAAGCCTTCTGAATAGCAGTGTAAGGTTCCAACCTCTGACCTACTCTGTCAACACCACCCATGTGCTTATTGAAGTCCAGAATGCACACAGGTTTGTGCACATCAGCAACCTGACCCCAAACAGCCACAAGTGAAGTACTCTCATCATGGATGGTAGTCAGCATGTACACATCCCTTCTGTACACAAATGTCACAGCTAGTAGTTCTTCACTACACAAGAAACTGCACGGACCCCTCTGAAGTTTTTTGCAAACAAGCTCTTTCGGGAAACCTTTGCGGTTAGAGCGGATTGTGCCAAATGCAAAAGTGTCCACTTTAAACAATTCCTTAAACAATTGCACAGCAGTGTAGAAGTTATCAAGGTACTAAATCCCACACAATTTTCTATGAAACTCTAAAAGTGGACGGACAACCAGGGGGGTCAATAGTGGAATCTCTACCAGTGTACACACGAAAATTAAAACCATATCCTGTCTTACTCTCAGACAACATATACAGTTTAATTCCATAGCGTGCCCTCTTGCTATGGATGTACTGCCTAAAAACTAAACGACTCTTGAACAAAACCAAAGACTCATCAAAAGATATTTCTTTCCCTGGAATATAAATCTCTGAAAATTGATCAACAAAGTGATCAAGAACAGGCCGAATCTTAAAAAGACGGTCACAGTCAGGGTGACTACGTGGCAAGGCCAAAGAATTATCCACAAAATGCAACATGCCTAGCAAAAGTAAATACCGATCACGAGTCATAACAGCTGGAAATATGGCTGTTGCCATCAAGGGACCGGAAGACCAATATGAAGCCAGGTTCGGCTTCCTTACCAAACCCATCAATAAAGTCAAACCCAAAAACTTCTTCAGCTCTTCCATATTTGTGGGAGTCCACCGGGTAGCTCTGGAGTGGGGCCTAAGTTTGTCACTGTTGTCCCTCAACCACTGTTCAGCATACAATTTAGTCTGCTCAACAATCTCATCCAAAAATACATCATCCATAAATAACTGAAAATACTGTATAGGCAAAACATTTTCACAATCCACTCTACACCCTGCATCACCGCTAAAGGCAGGCAACACCAGCTGCACCGTGTTAGGATCAACCCAAAGTCCAGCACTTCCAGTAGGAAGACTAGCTGCCTCAGGATGCAATCCAGATGCCTCTTGCACCATCGGCACAGCAGTATCCTCCTCTAAAACAGGCCCTTCATCTGCACTGAGAGAACCTTCATCATCCGATGATTCCACGTGGAGAGAAAACTCACTGCCAGAATCTTCCCCTCCCTCCTCTCCCTCAGACGCACTGTCAGTGTCATAATCCGGCTCAGAGGAAGATTCAAGAAGCATACCAACCACCTGCTGAGCAGTCATTCTACGGCTAGCCATATTGATTACTAATAAAGGTAACTTGTCACACAAGTCAACAACAACAAACTCTATGTACAATAAGCAATGAACAAAATCCACCTTTCTCAAAAATAGCTATACACTGCAAAACGATACCACTCACTTGCAAAAAGCAGTTACACCACATACTCTGCACAGACACAGTATGGATCAACAATAATCCACAAAAAAAAGAGAAAATAAATTACACATTAGACAGTGCAAAACACATCACAAAGATTATCTTGCTTAAGACATAACTAAATATGCTGCCACTATGAGATCACTTACAAAAAAATTCAATCCTACATTACAATAATACTCATTTGGAGCAAATACAACACAAATATTTTACTTACCAAAAAACTTCAAATACGCAAAACTGCACAACACCCACTGTTGAAACCACAAACAGGAATCAAAAGCTTTACACTAGAATAAAAAGGAGATAAAAACATTACACTCACATATGAAAACAATGCACCAAACCACCATCCAAGCTAAGGGGTAGGTGGACCTAAGAGTATAAATTAAATATTCACCCCCGTAAAAGGGGAGCAACCCTTGAGGCCACCCCCAAAACAAAAATTGAAAAAAAAAACTCTGGTGTTTAAAGGCTTCTGCCCCACTTGGGAGCAGATGAGCCTAAAAACATACTGCTACTCTGCCACCCAAAGAGGGCAGAAATGGTCACAATCATCTTCCCATAAAGAGGAGTAACTCATGCCCAAAGGCGACACCCCACCATTAAAAAAAAAAACTTGGTGGGCTACTGGCCCTACAAAAAACAATAAAGAATATGCTGAACTGCCCCTCAGGGTGATACCTAAGGGATGATGGACGGAGCACTTCAGCAACTCTAACTCTCACCCCCATCAACTAATCTTGGTTTTATCCATCATCATTCTGTAGCTCACCTCACCACCTGAGTTCAATACATTTAAAATAGCCACCCCCCCGGGGGGCAAACAAAGAAAAATTATAGGCCCCCAAAAGGGGAGCAACCCTTGCATAAGGGGTCGCTCCCCAAAACTACATTTTAAAAACTGGGCTCCCTAAAATGGCCACCATGGAAGTGACCCTTGCCAAAGGGGCCACTCCCCAGCACATTGGCCCGATTAGGAAAAAAACATGAATTCTTCCCACCCCCAGGGGGGCAGACAAAGCAATTTATAATGCCCCCAAGACTGAATTTGAAAATATAGGCACCCTAAAAAGGCCCCCATGGGATTGACCCTTGCCCAAGGGGCCACTCCCCAGCACAATGGCACAATTATATAATAACATTAAAATTCTGCCCCCCCAAGGGTCAGACAAAGCTGACAACATTGACCCCAAAAGGGGAGCAACCCTTGCCTAAGTGGTCGCCCCCAAGACTAAATATTTTTATTAGGCTATCACCTAAAATGGCCCCCATGGGAGTGACCCTTGCCCAAGGGGCCACTCCCCAGCACAATGGCACATTTTCTATAAAAAATTAAAATTCTGCCCCCCCAGGGGGGCAGACAAAGCTAACAACATTGCCCCCAAAAGGGGAGTGACCCTTGCCTAAGGGGTCGCTCCCCAAGACTAAATATTTAATTAGGCATCGCCTAAAATGGCCCTCATGGGAGTGGCCCTTGCCCAAGGGGCCACTCCCCAAAACAATGCCCGATTTTGCCAAAATTACAAATATATAAATAATGTTCTGCCCCCTCCCGGGGGGCCAACAACGTAAAAAATTATGCCCCCTAAAGGGGAGTGACCCTTGCCCAAGGGGCCGCTCCCCAAACCAACAAACTTTGCCAAATAAAAAAAAATAAAAAAAATTCCCTGGCGACTAGTGGGCATTTCTGTTGCACGATCATACGATCGTGCAGCAGGAATGCTCAAAAGAGGCATCAATGCCTCTTTCACTCTGATCTCCCCCTCCGCAGCCCCAAAACTAACCAGTTTCTCCTCCAACACGCAGGAAGCAAATGGCTTCCTTGCGCGTCGGAGGAGAAAGGGTACCTGAGGCGCGCTGACGTCATTGATGATGCGGAGGGGGGGTGGGGGAAGCAGGGGAAAGACTTCCCCTGCCTTCCCCGTATAACAGATTAAGATCGGGCACCCACGGGGGGAGGGTGCTCCCCCGTGGGTGGGGATCATGACGAGCTGAGCTCGTCATGAGCACCCGAGCACCGTATGCCATGACGAGCTCAGCTCGTCATGAGCATACAAGGGGTTAAAAAACTCAGAGAGGGAAGGACGGTCAGAACACAGACAAGAGTGTACAAAGCCCAGAGACACTCAACACGCTTCAGACAATACTTCCAAAAAGAAGAGAAGCCAATATCAAAACCTCAATTTAAAAAGAAGAAAGTAGCAGGTCTAGAATTCTGAGGACTCAACTTCTGAACGGGGAATGGGCTTTGACGATGCTAGGCAGCGCAGCAGAAGTAACAATAGCTCACCAGAACCTGATGGAATTTCTGGTGACAGCGGAGTTGAATGAGCATATCACAGTGGAAACTCCTGATACAAGGGTAAGTGTCCCGCATAAGTTACATAAAATAACACTCCAAATGGAGGGGGACAATCCCAGAAAAATTAAAGGTCTCTTTTGGGAGAACTTGACTCATGGATATGACATTCTTTTAGCTGAAAAAGTTTGGCCGCCTGCAATTGTTATGGATTACCCAAAGGGAGAAACAGTAATTTTATCAGCTTTTTCCGACCTCATTCCTCATTCCCATATATTTAAAACATATATACTGAAGGAAATGACCCGATTCAGGTCACTCGGGTCACTAATGACCACTTCTCAGCGTTCCATACCAAATGAATAGCATAGGCTGCAGTGGTGGTGCCATTTTGTAATTTAAAACATGAGCCATTGACATATAGTTCCCCTTGTGGGTCAGATAAGGGAACATCTGTCCAGTCTATCCATCCTTTCATTTTTTCCTCCGTACGGAAGATACAATCATGTTTATCAACTTCATCACTCTCAGAAGGGAGGGGTAGTAACATGGCTGGGTTCAGATAAGCATATTTTTAAATTGTGATATATTTAGCAAACAATGTCAATGTATAGCCGGTAAGATGTGCACTTGTGAGGTGCTGTGTCTTTGTCTTATTCAAAAGCGGGTCCACAGCATGGAGTACCATGACAGTGAGGTCAGTATCATGTACAAGTCCAGCCGATTGTCTCATTGCAGTGGCCACAGCCAGGACAGCTCTTCGACAACTCGGGAGGTCTCTCGCAACAGGATCGAGCACATCAGAGAAATGAGCACACAGCCATTGCTTATCCCTAAATTTTTGTGTTAGGACAGAAAGCACGCACCCAGCCATCTCATGGACGTTCAACACAAAGGGTTTGTCATAATTACAAGTGCTGCGTACTGGAGCCGAACAAAGCTCAGTTTTCAATTACTCAAAAGACTGCTGACATTCAGGCATCCAAGGCAACTGCTCATGCACTTCTTTAGTTGTTAATGGAAGCAAAGTTTTAATTAGTAAGGAGTAGTTAGGTATCCTCTGTCGACAGTAGGAAGTGATGCCTATAAAAGCGCTCACATCTTTCTGAGTTTGTGGAACAGGCATTTTGCCAATTGGACTAATTCGCTCAGGGGTCAATCTCCCACCCTCCTTCGACAGTAGGTGACCTAAATAGGTGACTTCCTGTTGACAATACTGAAATTTAGAAAGAGAAACTTTATGTCCATGAGAAGCTAAATGCAGCAACAATTAAACCGTACTAGCTCTACAACCTTGTTTAGTATCAGAAGCAATGAGGAGGTCATCAACATATTGCACCAATAGAATACCTGAGAGAAGCAAAAGGGAATCCAACTGACTCTTTAAAACTTGACTATAAATACTCAGACTTTCTGTATAGTCCTGAGAAGCTCAACAGAATCTAAAGCACCTACCAGCTAGGGTGAACCCAAACAGATATCTACTATCTGGATGCATAGGAATACTACAGAATGCATTTTTCAGATCAATTACATGATGGAATTTAGAGGGAATCATTATCAGAAGTGTGGTATTATCAGGAACCACTGGAAACTGAGGAACCACAATTGTATTAACTTTGCGCAAATCAGTCAAAAACCGGTAAACATCCTCATGATGATCAGAGGCATCAGAAGGCGTCCTTTCAAGAATCGGAAGAATGGGACTATTACAAATATTGGCAGACATCTTTTCAACTACTCCTTCGTGTATCAAATCCTGAATAATCTGTAGAAGGGCCCATTCTCCCACCTTGGGTATTTAATACTGAGGAATGCGAGGCAAAACAGAATTGTCTTTGACCTATATTGAAACTGGTGGTTTATGCAATAGTCCAACAGCTGTATCACCTGTCGCGTATAAAGTGGATGGTACAGTAGCAAATTCAATGGGAAGAGGGTAAGACAGACACTGTTTAGTATTCACATTTGGGCCCATCGTCACATAAACACCTTCTGGGGAACAATTAATAGTAGCATGCAATTTCTTCTATAAATCCAAACCCATCATATTTTCACCACAATTGGACGTCAACAAAAACAGGGAATTCAGAGTGAAAGGACCAACAGTCAATGCTAGGGGTAGTGAAATGGGGTTTACTACCTGAAAAACCTACTGAAACATTATTATGTCCAGTCAGAGCCACCCCAGTGACCATATGTCGAGAAACAAAACTCTTTGTCACACCTGTGTCCCCTAAAAATTCCTTAGTCGAACCTTACAACTCCGCAGTGACATAAGGACCACACTTGCTATCCCAGCTATAAAACATCCCTGTTGCTTCATCCATATTGGGAGAGGAGTTGGCCTAACGGCTAAGGCGCTTGACCTCGGACCAGGGGATCTGGGTTCGAGCCTCGGTAACGACGCCAAAAACCTCCTGTGATTCTGGGCAAATCACTTAATATCCCCGTGCCTAAAATGAAAGTGTGTCCTCATGTAACGTAACTGGTGCTATGTAAAGCGCTCTGATACCTGATTCGGTTTGAGTCTAGTTCGCGCTATATAAAACTCTGCAAAAAAAAAAAATATATATATCATAATCATCATGGTAATACTGTCCATCACGAGCGTCATCAAAATAATTGGTATCAGAATGGCCCTGTGAGACCACAGCAGTTTGAGGTCTATTGGTCCCATAACCTAGTCCACAAGGACCTCGCCCTCTAGGATCCGCCATATTTTGCGAAAGCACAGGACACTCACTACACCAATGGCCCTCCTCCTTACAATATGCACATTGATTCGACCCCAATGGTGTCTTGGTCAGCGGTCTGCTAGTGTGCGGAAGCTGTCTGGCAGGACCACCACACCCTCTGCCATTCCCTCTAAACACTTGCTGCAACAACACCGTAGTCTTTAAATCCTTATGCTTTTATCTGTCTTCTTGTTCTCCTCTTGATCACAGTGTTCATAATATTGCACCGTATTCAAAATAACAGAGGGGGAAGAGGTAGACGAAGTACTCTCAGACACCTGGAAACGAGTAGCAATTTCAGGAAGTAAATTAGAAACAAACCCTCCCTCAATAGACATATCCTGCCCACTATAATCCAAAAAGGTATCTTCAAACCGGGTAAAGAAAGCAGACACGATTTTATCCGTCTTTTGTCTACAAGCCATCAACTTGTCCCAACTTACTTTCTTCAGTGGAAAGAGAGAATGCATGTATGTAATAATACGACCGGGTAAAGCAAGTATCTCAGCTTTGGGCTTATCACCTTGCTTCCGTTCCTGATCCCATCCCTTAATCACCTCCCCAGGGCCTCCCAACTCTGCTACAAGATCTTGAGTATGAACCTGTCTCCAAATGTCAACTGGAACAAGAAAACCAAAAAACATTTCAATATCAGCAAGGGTCATCGCAGTAGTAGAGGCAGCCTCTGTCAGTTCTTTATAATAAGCAGTAGGATTTTTCCTAGGATCAGGCAAAGGAGACTTAAGAGATGAAACCTCACTTCTTTTCCATTAACTCTGATATTTCTGGGTGAGATATAGGATGAACCACTCACATCGGAAAAGGAGACAACGGGGTACGACTCTTCTCATGCAACCTACCCCTATAAGAAATTAATGTCGTAATATTCCCAAAAACTTGTCCGGGCTCCAAACCACTAGCATACACACTATCTCGAATATCAAATAGGATTTGCGGTGCATCGTCCCCAAAATGTTGCTGCCAAAAGATCAATCAACGTAGCAGACGTGCTTTAGAGCATGCTGCTGTACGAAAGGCTGAAAATCTCGCCTAACTGTCTAAACATCCTACACACTATAAATAGAATTACGACCCCACTGCGCAGCCTGATCAGCTACTACCTTCTTCTCTTCATCCCCCACCCCAGATCGCACTAAGGGGCCCATTCACTCCTTAAATTTAGGTCAATCTCTATCCTCAAATCTGCTTACTGGCATTTCACTACTCACAGACGTCGGGGAACGAAGAACTATAGAAGGAGAAGCAACAGAAGTAACAGGTACAATCATCGCTGGCGGTTGCACCAGAGGAGAAAGAGCAGGAGATATAGCAGTCGAGACAATGGGAGTACTAACAGTCACAGTTGCCACAGATGGTGAAACCAAAGATGGAAACGTGGGTGCCGTGGCCAGAGTTGTCGAAACAACAGCAGCAGATACAGGCACAGTTCAAGCAGTTGTAACAGGCTGCTGTGATGGCAAGGGAACAGCAGGATATATCCTCTGCGGGGCATTTGGGGGTGGGGGTAGAGTGTCTAACAATTCCTCTACAAAAGTATCATTTTCCTCTTGAGCCAAGAAGGATTTATCAATCTGTAAAAAGAACCTCCTATTCTCACATTCCACTCCTGATTCCTGCTTTTCTTTATCATATGCTACAGCTTTATGAGGCAAAGTCTGCATCTTCCCCCTTGTGCATCTTTTTCCATCTTCAATTGTCTCTGCCTAGCTGCTTTCTGCCACGTTCTGAGGGAATCAAACTTGGGTGCCTTCTTCATCTTTTAAACAACTGTTCATGTAAAAACCCAATCTTTTGTTCATCAAAAGTGCCCGTCAATGGCCACTGTACCTCAGCATTGTCCCTCGTATATTTGTGACATAATGTACTAAACATAATAGGGCCAAGACCATGGGTCACATACATATACAAATTAGGAGTGCATTCTGGATGTGCGGGCTGAGCTTCTTCCAATCGAGCCTCTGCAGAATAACAATGACAACAAGAAAGCAAACCTTAATAATCCCAGGCATTTTCAAACAGAAATCGAACTTGTTATTTTTGCCTGGCAAAGCAATTGCAAATGCTTTTATAAAAAAGGTCCTCAGACCATATCAAACTCAAACTGCAATGATACCATATCCACAAAGAACCAAAATAAACTCACCTGATACGAGCAGCACAAACAAATGTATTCTCCACTGCCCACTCTTCAGACCAAACAGAGAGATCCAAGGGTTTCACCATTTAGGACTCCAGTCGGGATGGCCACTGGGTGAGTCACCGTCCGGCAAGACGGAAAAGGCAGCTGTAAACAATCAGTACTCCTCGTGCAGGGATCCCTGAACATCAGTCAGACCCGATAATATCCTTGACCTCCCTCCCATCCGCGGAAAAGGTATGGGTCACTCACCCGAAGGTGTACCTGTTCGGGCACCAACTGAAGGAAATGACCCGATTTGGGTCACTCAGGTCACTTATGACCACCTCTCAGCCTTCCATAGCAAATGAAGAGTCGATCAGACAGTAGAGCAAAAAAAAAATATCAGTTTATTCAGGTACACTCAGAGTGAGCCCAGTCTGCCCAGTCTCTAGGAGTGCTGCAAAAGGACTGAAATTAGCAAGCATAAAGATACATTATGCACATTTCAGGACCAATGAAGGCACGCCCACAATAGAATTTCCCAAGCAGATGCAGCAAAATAGTGAAGTACAAAGAGTAAGTTTAGATTTTGAAGCCGGGTACACATTATCTACTATTCAAGGTGGTTCTGCCTGTCCTCGCCACTACACAAGTGGGAGAAGCCTTCTATCTAGTAAGAAAGGTATGCGCTAATAAGAACAGTGTATTCATTAGTAAAATAAAACCCCACCTTGGAGAAATGAAACTCACTGGGGACCTTTTCTTAGAACTAGCAAAGGATTAGTTTTGATTATGATTCAAATTTGCACCTGAAAAGAAAATGGTGCTGCGAATGCTAACCTACATTGGATAATGAGTAAATGAAATCATTTCTATTCTAAAAATATGCGCAGGAGTGGGCGGTAGCATTTGCTCCAGCATTATATCTCAACCACGTTGGGAGGGATGCTGAGTCACCTCACCATACATTGTCAGTCAAAATGACTCCATTGAGACAGTACCCAATAAAACAAGAAGTTAAAAAAACAGGTCAGGGTGATCTTAGATTAACTTGAATACCAGGGTGTAATTGAAACTTGCACCTCTTCAATAAATAATCCTGTGTTTCCTGTAATGAAACACGATAATTCATACCGTCTAGTTTTAGACTACAGACGTCTGAACACATGCACTAAAACATTTGCAGTACAAAATGCACACAGTGCCGCATTAATGAATAACATTGTGTGGTAAAAACACAAAACAACACTAGATATCTCAAATAGATTTTTCTGCCAAAATATAGCGCCTAAGGGCAGATATTTAATAGCATTCTAAGCGCTCGGTTCTCAGCATCAATTTTGTCGACTCTCCCAAGGGTTTAAGAATAGCCCTGGCTTGTTTTCTCCGCAATGGTACCAGAGTGACTTCAGAATTTGGATGAAGAGGCATTGTCCTATGTTGATGATATTTATCGGACAATTGATAATTTAAAGGATCACTTGACCAGGGTGAGCAACATAATTTTGGGGTTCGGCTCTGAGGGCTACAATTTCTTGGGATATGAACTTTCAAGTGAAGGGAAAAGTCTGGCAGCTAACTGTTTAGAAAAGTGTGCGTTGCTCCAAACTCCTAAATCATTGAACGACTTGCAAACCATATTGGGATTCTTTAATGTTGGCAGAACTTATATTTTAGATTACCAGAAAAAGTTAAACATTTCTACGACCTAATAAGACTTGATTTTTCAGTTAGGCATTTGACACAGGGACACACAGATATCCTTTGTTCCCTACAAGCTGACATGATAGCTCCAAAATACTTACACACACGTGTAAACACCACAAATCTGGTGATCCTTGTTAAAGCGGGTCAATCTGGGTATACTTACCTAACCTTCAATGAAGGTGAAACAGTACCCATAGCATACAAATCACACTTGTACGCAAACAATGAAATGCATTTTGCTTCTACAGAAAAAATTCTGACAGCAGTACAGACTGCTGTAGTGAGAGAAAGAGCACTGGTTCAGGGGAAGCAAATTCTTGTCGTAACTATGGTACCAGCCTTAGAGGCTGTCACCAAAGCAAGCGTTCCAAATGCTAAAGCTTTACATCGAAGATTGATACAATGGGCTAATTCTCTCACTGCAACAGATCAAGATTACAAATTTGACTCTACACTTAAAACACAAGCATTTCTGTAATATGAAGAAGAATATCCTCTCCCGAATGAAATAATGCCTCTAGATCAGTATGAATATATTATTTCCACTGATTGATCTGCTCAGCCGGCCATAGGAAGTAAACAACAATACAGCGCCGTCTGTGCGATTGTGAAGGGTCGCATGCAATTAAGGCACGTTCCGTCCTAGCAGTACCAAAACACAGTCTTTAGGAGACTGCACGCCACAGCTGGCAGAACTAAAAGCCCTGTTACTGGCACTATTAAATGCGGATTGGGAATCCCCCACACTGATTGTGTCCAGTCATACAACAAATATCTTCACTAATGGGTTTAAACTGGGTTTAAAGACTAAAAAGGGACACAATTAAGCATAAAATGCTTTGGGAAGGGGTAGTTGGTTTGATAAACGAACTACAAGAGCGCACAAGATAAACATGCGGAGTCATCAAAGTGATGGCGTTCACCCTAAAGGGAATTCATTGGCCAATGAAGCTGCAAAGGGGGCAGTACGAACGGCTGCCATAGCTGCAAACGCTTGTTCAAAAACGAGAATAGACGGACACATAATGGTAGCTGTCATTGCTTCAGGCAAAAACAGCAGAGCCTTAACGAAAAGTTTTCCACTCAAGTACTCCTACAAGTTAGATGCATGTAACATTCTGTTTGTTCAGATTCCAGGAGTAGGGGATAGAATAATACCTAACATGGATCTCAGATTAGGTTTAAATCTAGCTGCACACGAAGGTCTATGTTCTTCACACGCAGGAGTTACAGCAACAGTTTATTTACTGAAGCAACCCTATTAGTGGCTAGGATTAACTAAACAGACAAATAACTTTGTCCTAAAGTGCCTCATTGGTCAGCAGATGAAGGGTTCCACCGTAGCATGTCCAGCACAGACACCATTACTAATATCAGACAGACCGCTCGCTTGTGTCTATTTGGACCACTGTGGCCCTTAAAATCGGATGGGGCTTATAAGTACATCTTGGTGGCAGTGGATTCATGTTCTAGATTCCTATGGATGTGGCCTCAGCGCTCGGCTGACACTCGAACTGTTATAAAAGATTTGTGACTCTGCGAACGGACATACGCAGTTGACACATTACATTCTGACTGCAGCCCTGCGTTTAGCTCAAGGGCTTACAAGGAGGTCATGGGATGTTTGGGTGTTGCATTGTGGTACACCTCCCCATTCTGTCCTAAGGGAAATCCGGTCATGGAGAGGGAAAACCGAGACTTAAAGCAATCTTTAACAGCAAGGGTATTAGGTTCTGGTGGTCGTTGGGTCAATCAGTGATATGGGGTCCAGAGGGCACTCAATAATATGCCAAGAAGTTCCCTAGGATGTGTCACTCCTTATGAAGTCCTATTTGGGATAAGAATGTGGGTACCTGATCTTGATTTTGAAAGCACAGTGGCTGATGAAAAACCACTCAATATCAATAAACGTTTGGCTTTTTTACAGGATCTCCATGAATTCCGGGTAGTACAAGGCAACATGCAAGTAAAATGCACTGCCACTGGATCCCAAAAAAATGGGAATCTGGTCAGAGAAAAGATTGTGGACATAAAAGAATTTGGGACATCATACAGAAAACCTGTACCTGTCCTGGCTGGTCGAAGGAACAAGAACAGTAGTTCTTCTGCCTCCGGCCAGCAAAAAAGAAAAGAGATTCGTCTCCATCCATCTGATTAATCCATACTACGTGGCTGATACTGAATAGCAGGCCAAGTGGGCTCCTGTGTAACCGACTCTCTCCTCTCGCTATCATACAGGAAGTTCACACATAAAGACTCATAACATTTGAAGAGTCACCAATACCAAGTAATGGAATATCCAGCAATGAAATGGAACTAGTACCTGTTGAAACAGAACATAAAAACACATATGTAAGACAAATATCAATTCGGCCTAACAGCGATGTCTACATCAATATGCCTCTACAAGGGATGTCTGCTAGTTCAACAAAACCTGCTGAGCTACCAAAGATAGATCGAACTGCATCTGGCTACTTCATCGATTTTGATACTTTCTCTCTAGAACCCAGTGACCCTAAAACAATGCCCATTAGTTATAATGGGGTATCCCAGTGACCCTCAGATTCTGGGTCTAAATGCGAAACAGAAAGAGTAGTTCTGTCAGGAAGTTAGCAATTTCTTTGTTCGTCTATATAAATAGTCAGTCTTTACTCATATAGTGGGGAAATATTCAATGAATCAATTGTAAAGACACAACACCTTTCATTGAGTTTGAAAGAGTTTTCTTATTTGTAAGTATCAATTAAGTATACATAGTGGCTGTCCAAAACAAAATAATTATGATAATCATATACAGGGTGAAACAAGTTTCTGTGACTGGTAGTGACAAGTGAAGGGTAAATTGCATAGAAATCATGACAAATTACGTAATAACATACAGTAAGACATAGCATAAATAAACATCAGTCCAATTATGGTTCCTTAGTCACAGCAAAAATGTCTTATTTTTCTTTTGTGCTGTAACTTTCCATGGACAGAAACACACAGAAGTCACAGAAACTTGTATGATTGTCATCATTTTTATTGTTTCGGACAGCCACTATGTATACTTAATTGATACTTACAAATAAGAAACCTCTTTCAAACTCAAAGAAAGGTGTTGTGTCTTTACAATTGATTCATTGAATGTTTCCCCACTATATGAGTAAAGACTGACTATTTATATAGACGAACGAAGAAATTGCTAACTTCCCAAAAACAATGCCAGCTCCAGTTTCCTGTAAGCAACAACTTCATGATTTCTACACTTTTCTGAAAAAAGACCTACCTAGTTACTCCATGGCTACAGCTCTGGATAATAACTGGAATATTGTTTTTTCTATTCGGGATTGGCCTAGTGACTGTCTTTTGCTTACTCATGAATGGATAATATCCCCCAGAACACTCTGCAGTTTCAAACGTGAACTTGGTCATGAAATCTAATGCGTCATCTCATCGTGAACAAAGAGACCTGTCCTTCGTGAACATTACAGCGGTTCCAATTCCTGATGGTATAGTTTGGGACAAGGTTGATTATGATGTATTTGGTCCCACAGAACTTTTGAAAATACCTTATGTATTTAAAATTTCTCTAAATAATATCATTACCTCCAGTACATTTTCTAACGAATGGGATTTTGAAACTCTAAATAATATGTTGTCTGATTTGGAATAATCCGCTACATTTTCAAGCACTGAAATTTTATAGGACACATCTGAAATGTTATGGGACACATCTGATCTTGACACTATGTACTGTTAGCAAAATTATGGTCACCACTTTTTACATAAATCCAGTATCCCACGTAATGCTTTTACATACCCCAATGGGAACATTGCCCAACACCACCAAAAAGTAGTTTGAAAACTTTTGCACAGAATTTTCCTTATTTTTCAGGGTTTAACACTTCTGACCCAACCTCATATTACTATAATGTTGCAGCTACAACTGCATAGAAAATTATGCTAACTAACACCAAACAGGTTTATTCTGCATCCTTTATTTCCCAACTCTCTGAACAGGGTTTTGACTTTTGGAAGGACACTATAGACATAAAATCAATCTCGGGCTCAAAGGAATGGCAGTTTCAGGGAACAGAAGCACTATTACGTACATGCCTCATTTCTGAATGACACTGTGCAACAGACTTCCAGTCTTGGAATAGCCAAAAACAAGGACTTGAATACACCTCGGATACCCTCACCAGCACACTTTGAGGGGTGGCAAAACTTTACAACACATGGTGGGGATATAGTAGATGACAGCATAGAGTACAATTCATCAGACCCCAACTGGAATGGAAAGTTAGTTTGGCCTAAGGACACACATAGGTGTCAAACAAGATTCAGGAGTATCACCAAAGCATTTAGTATCCATAGGCTAGACCAATGTACAAAGAGAACATCCGGTGTGGTGACATCTTACATTGTTAGGAGGTTATACCTCAATTGGCTAAAAACCTCAACACTGTCTCAGGTGAAACAACACTTATCCTTCATACCAGAAGACATGGATCTAAGGGACTTTTTATTAGGCCCACGAAAGTCACTTCAGAAATGTTTCTTATACGCCATTTGTAATGAAATCTGGAAAATCTCTCAACAAGAAGCCGCAGAGAGACTCTGTGAAATTGATAGAATTAACCTAGAAAAAGCATTAGCTGTAGTCAATAATGGTATGACTATATTAACATTTAAAATTTATTCAGTGGGCAACATTGTTTCTTCTGCTATAGATATACTAGAACAAGATTTGTGCATAATACAGCACGGACAGTCTCACCTACGTTCTATTATGTTATTAAGCTAGATGCTGCAATCATTGTGCGCTGGGTATGTTCCTTTTCAATTTATCAACAGTACGTCCTTGTTCTCTGTATACAGTCTAATTAAAAAACAGATAACTGTGGCACAAAGGGGAGCACAATATACAATGCTGCCTATTGAAAAACTGGACCAGTTACCTTCCACAGAATGGTTCATTCATGGCCATATAACATTACCAGTCACAACTTTCCAATTTCAGTATTGCCTAGGAAAACAACAGGCAGGCAGATATGAAGCGATGGGTAGGGAATTCATCAAGGAACCTTGGGAATTACCATTCATTTTTCGATGCAGGAGTGGGGACATGGAAGTGTTTCTAAGCGGTACAAACTGCAAGAACTCTTTAAGTGGATCTCTCATATGCCAAGATATAATGCTTTACGGGGCCTGTAACGGTTCAGTTACAAACTTATCCTGTCATTTGAAAGCGTCCCCACCTGCCATGATTATAGGCAATCATTGTTTTCACCGACCCACACAGTCAGGGAGGCGCCGTTATGGCTTCGTTGAATGTTTCTTTTACACAGTTTGATACTCTGAGCTGAATGAAAGCCATGATTTTACAGCAAGCCGTGCCCCTAGCCTCAGCCAGAGAGACTTTTGATCTCCAGGTCGCAAGGTCCTCAGCTGAGAAACAGGCACTTTTACAAACAAACTTCCCTTTCCATTTCACAGAAATGGTACAACATATCTTTAACATGTCTGATACCACAGGTATAATACACCTTTCAGACAGTCTTCGGAGTGATTCCAAACTTCCATCACTTTGCACTCAGGAGCATTTTTGGAGGACATCCGCTCATCCTGTTGCTAATAGCAGGAATCCTAATTGTAATTTTTCTGCTACGCAATGGATGTCCAAGTCACCAAGGAGATGAAAAAAACGCTCCTGAAGCGCAGATACCGTGATCGCATGGTATTCCATCTGGCCATACCTCGCCTTTGCAAACTGAGCGAGTCTTGGTTCCTGTCATTTAGACCAGTCTGGATCAACTGTATTCTGCCTGTCCTCCGATGCAGGTTCTACGGACAAGAATGCATGTCTGTCTAACACTTCCATTGGTTGCACCACCTGAGGTGGATGCTTTACTGGACCCGATAACGGCCCATGTACTGATGTGTCCTCGGCGTATTCCCATGTTAATGTCTGCATTCTTAGAGCCACCTCAGGATGCTTCAGCTCTTGTTGGAATGGATACCGGATCCTCAACAAGTACTCAGACCTTGAATGTCACACAGGCTTCCCCAGCATCGTCTGTAGATAGAACAGTAGATCATCTGTGCTTGATTGACCTGATCTGTGAGGTGTTGCAGGGGTCGTCATCTGTGATGGCAGCAACAGTAATGTTGTGTCTCCCAGCCAGGACCCACAAACTTTTGGCTCATTGTGGGCTGGGAAAAAATTGGAACTTTAAAAAAAAAACTACATTGGAATTGTTAAACAACAGACTCGGTTCCTTGCTGAACTGCATCGCTTTCAGACACTTATAGTTGGTCGAACTATATATACAAACATATTTAAGTAAGACTTCTACCACTTAAAATAAAATTTTTGCTTTTTTATAATTTGTTTTACATTTTTTATGCGCTATTTTATGGACTAATTAGTTGTTTGCGTACAATGCCTAGAAGTACAATAAAATTATAGTTTGTCATCCAGTCTGAGGAGTGGGTGTTATGTTTCATATAGGATGAGGTAGCAACCTAACCTTTCACCTATATTCTACCCTACCATTATACTACATATTGGTTCTTAGGACTTACCTTTTACCTAGTTATGGTTAAGTGTTGGCCAAAAATCCGTTCCGCTCGCGGAATTTGCGGAATTTCGTCGATCTGCGAATCTCACGAAATTGCAGAAAAATCCATAAATCCGCTCGCGGGCGGTTTTTTTTTGGGCCCACAGGAAGCACTTACAGTTAAAGCAGGTGCTCGAGTTGAAGCTAACTTTGTAACCATTTTAGAATGGCGCCGGCAAGCTGCCAGAATTGAAGTTGCATCTTCAACTCTGGCAGCTTGCCGGTGCCATTCTAAAATGGTTACAAAGTTAGCTTCAACTCGGGTACCTGCCTTAAATCTGTAAGTGCTTCCTGTGGCCAAAAATTAAACCTCAACAGGAAGCACTTACAGATATAAATAAAGCAGGTGCCCGAGTTGAAGCTCAAATTCAGTAACCTTTTAATCAGCCCAAAACATTAGTGAGCACGGTCGAGGCTGGGCAAGTGTGCTTTAACCCCATATCTGGCATCGAAAATTAGCTGTAATACTCGAGGGAGGTCTTTGCATCCATGAGTTTCTTGAGCGCATTCCCCGTGTAGTTCCTGTGACCAGGAGGCTGCTTTCTCCTTATCTGCTGCCCTGCTCGCTCTCTGACCCTTTATACACAAGAGGCATGTGAAAATGCATAGAAGCCCCGGGTCACTCTTTGCATCCATGAGTTTCTCTAGCGCAACCCCGTGTAGTTCCTGTGACCAGGAGGCTCCTTTCTTCTCATCTGCTGCCCTGCTCGCTCTCTGACACTTTATACACAAGAGGCATGTGAACATGCATAGAAGCCCCGGGTCACTCTTTGCATCCAAGAGTTTCTTGAGCGCAACCCCGTGTAGTTCCTGTGACCAGGAGGCTGCTTTCTCCTCACCTGCTGCCCTGCTCGCTCTCTGACCCTTTATATACAAGAGGCATGTGAACACGCATAGAAGCCCCGCCCGTTTGGCCCTGCACCACACACTAGCGGTATCAAACGTCTTCCCGACCTTTCCTAACTATGATGGACAGCTCACTAAAGGGACCTCTGCGCCTTTTGGCGCGGTGGCAAAGTTACAGGCGCACATGGTCAGTGGAGACAAATCTTCTGGCCCTTTATGCAGCTGCAGTGTAGGAAAAGCACTATACATTTACCGAACAAGGTAGCACTTACTGATTAGCCAGTAGAGTACTCCAGTTGAGTAGAGTGCAAATCGCAAAGAAATCCGCAAGTTCGTGGGAAAATCTGCAAATTTGCGGATTTTTTTGCGATTTTGCGTGAATTCGCGGACCGCAGATCCGCAAAATTAGCCCATAGGTGGTTATGGTACTGCTTACAGGACATAGGGCTTTCTGGGATGAGATGTAAGAACTATATATGGAACAGATGAAGACACTGCTACACGGAGTCATCATGACTGAGTACCTACGGGGCAATGCAGCACCCACGGACTCATTGTAACGAATGAAACACAGATTTTTCCCCAGGACCCCTATTCAGGAAAGATTGGTCACTAATTGCAGCTGCTACTGGCTTATCCTCATAATAAACACAGCAAAATGGAAATCGGAGACAATGCTTATTAAGTTCAAAGCCAGCGAAGATGCTCTCAGCACCCAAATCAAGATCACCCTATGCAAAAAAAACTGGTAGAAGTTAACAAAGAAATATCAGAACACAAGGACTTCCTACTCCAAAGCAAGATCAACAAACTCCAGAAAGACCTTAAAAAATTCTCCCATGTTCGTACATATCCGTACCCTAGGGATGACTGCAACAAGAAAGACAACTCTGATGTAGAAACATCAGGAAAGAGTGACACAGGCCCAACCAACTCAGACACAGACGAATGGTCTAGCAGCAACTCCTCAACAAGCAGATCACGGAGAAGACGGAATAGACAACAAAGAGGCAATTACTTAAACCCAATCCCCCAACATGAACAGATGATGTTCTGGCAAGGCGGCTTTTCCCCTCTACCCTACCAAGCCCCACCAATGCCACTACCCATGTATTTTTACCAACCCAACCACCCTAACCAGCATTTCGTAGGGTTTGGTGGCTGACGGGGGAGAAGAGACCAGAGAGGAGGACTAGATCTACAATGGAACTACAATACAATAGAAGGGCCCAACACAAGGAGCAGAACCATGGAGCAGAAACAACCAGGCCCAAGCACCGGGGAACATAGTAGTTAACCTATCTAACAAACAAATCTCAGAACATGAACTCACGGTACTCAACAAAGGACTCAGCTTTGTTCCCTTGACAGAAATGGACAAATTCAAAACCCATTGTGAACTTCAGAAAAATCCAGCTAAAGACATTCTTCACAAACAACCCGCCCCCCCCCAAATAGAGGACGGACACACAGACCTAAAATAAAAGTCTGTTCCCCCCACCTTTGTCCATCCGTCCAGAAATTCTAACCTTTGAGGAGGCCGTCACAAAGAACATCGAACTTTACAGACCAAAACAAACATCTTCCACAACCACTCGCGGGACTATTGCCTTTTATTTACCTCAGCAAAAAAGAAACATTCTTACAAAATCAGTGGATAAGGGTGGGGCAATGTGGTAAATAAATAAATAATACCCTATTTTTGACTAGACTTATAGCATAACAGATAGCTCAATAAATAAGAGTCAAGATTCGAGGTAGTAGGAGTTTCTGCAGGTTTATTACAGCATAAGGACAGGATCAGGGCAACCTGCATAGGAACAGAGCGACAGGGCCCAGCAGGACAACTGGGGCCCAACAGGGGAAAAGAGGCCCAGCAGCTGCTGGGGCTAGGTCTGGGATGAGCGCGCTAACATTCAATAACAAAACACAGGCATATATACATAGCGCGAACACATAGCATTACATTGCAGTAGACGTAGCAGTGGGTGGAGCAGAAGGCGTGACGCGTAGCAGTCGCGAAAGATAACAGTAAAAAGAGGTGTAACTGGGAGTATACATAGACATGTGACGCAAACGTAACAGAATATGTCATGAATGGGCGGAAACATAGGAGGGGGCTACCTAAGGAGCCGGGACCTCTAACCTAATGGTGCGCGAAAACTAGCAATGACGTGTTACTAGGAGAAGCTGGGGGCTATGAACTCTGTGTTAGGAGCAGAGACTAAAGTCTGGAGGGTCGGAGCGACATGTACCTAAACCCTATCTGGTATCTAATGTTTAGGGAACATGTTGATATAAACTAGAAGTCATGAGGGGAAAAGCTAACTTGATTCTAAGACTGGACCATGCATTATTCTACATGTAGTGCGTGATGAGGAATATTAAATGACCATTAATACAGTATTTCCCTAACATGGAGACGAGAAGGCTAGACAATGACGGAAACTATTGATGCAGTTCAGTAGCTTAGGAATGCAGAGGAGGAGGACTGAACTGATAACTGGAATCATAACATACTTTTGGCAGACTCAGAGGCAGAGCCAAGCTATACCGGGCACTGCGAGGCAGGAAGTAAGTGAAGGGTCGAGGATACAGGTGGGGGCTGTATCGCTCCTCAGCGAGGCTTTCAGGAGACAGAAGCTGAATCTGATGTCCGGGCCCTTTTGAGGCCTGGAAACGGGGACTTTATAATGGAATAACGTGCACACTGGGAAACGTGGTAACATAACTTTACATAGGCCTGATATTCGTAGTATTCACGAGGACTGGAAAATGACATACCAGAGGTGGACACAACTGGAATTGCGTCTTTAATCGGACATGGGGAATAACATATGCATATTGGTCATGCACACATAACATATGATGGATGAGGCGTAGGGACACAGAACATGGCAAAATTTACTTTTCCACAGCAATAGTAATCATAAACAAGGAGGACTGCAGAAGGACATGCCTCTTACTTTTGCAAGACCGCAGAAACTACAAACATCTTCGCTCCGATCCCACAACTAGGATCCAACATGACATAAAATTACTGCTGACGGAAGCAGATGAGAAAGGATGAATCAACAAAAAGGAGAGAGAGTTCCTTACCACCACAGAACCCAGAACCCCCAGGTTCTACACAGTCCCCAAAATCCACTAAGGACAAACTCCACCTCCAGGAAGACCAACCGTCTTGGGAATCGGATCAGTCCTTGAACCACTATCAAAGTTTGTAGACTGGTACTTTAGACCACTCGTAACCAGGGCTAAATCCTATGTCAAGGACACCCCCCACCTCCTCACGATCCTCTGAGACATGACTTTTTGATCCACAGAGTGAGACACTTATATGTCTAGATGTAGAGGCACTCTACACCAGCATCCCCCAGGAAGACAGCCTCAGAGTGATCCAGGAACTACTAAAAACCCAGGAGTGGCTATGGAAAGCCCCATAGATTGGATCATGGAACTGGCCAAAATGGCCCTCACGGAAAACTTCTTCATCTTCGAAGAAAACATCTACCTATAATGCCATGGAGCATCAATGGGTAGCACTTTTGCCCCCAGTGTAGGCTGCCTGTACATGGGTTGGTTTCGAGGACCACAACATCTGGACGAACAACCCCATAGCCAACCATATACGCCTATGGATCAGGTACATTGATGACATTCTGGTAATATGGCAAGATGACAATACCAATATAGATCACTTCAACGAATGGATCAACAGCAGGAACCCATTCCTCAAATTCAGTATGACACACAACACCAAGCAGGTGTTCTTCCTGGATGTAAACATCACTGCTGAAGAAGAAAAACCCAGCACTTCACTGTACACTAAACCCACCGATGTTTAGAAAGTGTGCATCCTAGAGACCACAGAGAAAATTTACCAGTCGGACAATTCACGCGCATCAAGCGCAACTGCTCCATAAAGGAAGACTATAAAAAGAGGCAGAAAAACTCACCCAAAAACTCTTAAATCGGATGTATCGAACACAAATAGTAAACAAAGCAAAAAAAAAAGAGTGTGAAACATCGCCAGAGAAAGCCTCCAAGAGAAAACAAATAAACCTGAAACACAAAAACTCATATGTATCACTACATATAAATCCAGGTCCAATCTAATTAAAAAAAACATCAACAAGCACTGGTGGATACTCACATCCAACAAATTTGAATTTGAGAAACCTCTCTTCTCATTTATTAAAAACAAAAGCATATGAGACAGACTGGTACATAGTAATTCCACGGACACCACAAAGAACAGACAAACCACCTTATGGGATCTTCCATGAGTTATGGGTCACTTTCTATGTGGCAGCTGCACAGTATGCCCTTTTACCACACACTACCAACATTGACCTAGGGCAAAAAACACCATAGGAACAAAGAACCCATAATAACTGCAACAGCACTAATGTCATATACATGATCACTTACCCATGTGATCTCAGATACATAGGCATGATTTCAAGAAAAATTAAAACAAGAATCAGCGAACACAGAAGCACCATTCGCTGCAAGAAAACTATGACAAAGCTCATGACCCACTTCCTGGAATCCAATCACACTGAAAATGATCTGAAATGAACGATATAGAAAAAATATTTGCACAGAGTCCTTGACACACTATTGAGCAAAGAACAGAGATGGGTGTATCACTTACAGACAAACAAAATTGGCCTCAACAACGACATCCCATCAAACCAACTCAACAATCTTAATAGATGAACCTATGGCTTCCATGCCGAGACCTATGGCTATGATGCAGAGACCTAGGGTACACACAGATCAACACCCCTGAATATGATCCTCCATGGAGATCAGTCTCTTTCACACCCCAACATACCACTGTATGTTTATCCTTCACAAATGGAATGCCAATACAGATGCCAACCATTATCCACGTCATGGGTGGTTCGAGAGCTACATACCACATAATTTGTGGCTTATTCAACATTCAGGCGCTGCTACCTATCCACTCCACCTTGTCCCCCACAGTAGTCCCTAACATCACGGACAGGCTTACCCATGTGTTTCAATGAGATACGGCTAATTGTCTTCAAACGCCTTTTCCTCATAAAATATGTCCCCAGGTAGTGCTCGTGAATTGTATACATAAACAGAAATAATGTTCCCAGATGAGGCATGCGATTTAGCATGATATGTTCCCCATGGCAAAGTTTTTCAGTCATGGTTGGTAAAAAAGCTGTTTACAACCATTTTCACTCTATAAAGCATACAATATAAACATAGTATGATCCCCATAGCAAATCTATCCGCGTATGTTTAGCAATAAAGCTTTTTTACCCTCTCACTCCTAACTTTATTAAGAGCACAGAAAACCATACTTGTGTCTACACATGGGAGAAGGAGCAGCGTTTCTGCTGCTTCCATAGCAACCGGGACCTCCGCCACAAGCTATGTGCATTCAACCACGCAGCATGTGATGCCGCATCGAGCCACTGCTCTCTCCCCAATCGCCTAGGGACACGGACACAATGCAGAAATGGCACGCACGCCCTGCTCCATCAGTATTTCACCATGGCGCCCCACACCCTCCAGCAGAGGAGCAGAGCACAGTAGGTCTCTTACAGGGATGGACCTTTGACGAAGTAAGTGATTCCCCCAGAATACTCCCGGCAATCCATTATGCTACACAGAGCCTTTGGACCTTGATCTCCATGGCTTTTTCCTTATACTTACCTACCTTGCCGGTTTTTTACTTTATTTACCTAGAGTGTGACTATTAGGCCCCCCTCCTAGCCCCTCATTGGGAGCTTATGCCTTGTCCTACCGAGGTGAGTGCCCTGAACTTAGAGTCAACGACTACCGTTTTTTTCCTCACTATTATTAGTCACTCAATAATATTCACAGTATGGGTAACAGTGTGTATGTATGTATGCGTGTATGACACTAAGCAGCAACAATTATTTGCGTGAGACACAAATGAAACAGTATTACTGTGTGCATTTTTCTCCATAAATGTATGGTTAAATAATAAACCTGTGAATGCGTGCTACTGGTACAAACTCTGTATAGTGAACACCGGACACTATCACCCTCTGGTGCCTTACACTTGATACCAGTCACCTTCACTGTACATCACTAAGGAGAACGACAATGGTCTAGCTTCTTTTGTGATGAGCAACATCAGGCCTGACCGCACAAAAGTCACTACATGTCTTTTATGTGTTTGTCTGTTTTTCTCACTCTTTGTCTTTCAGGAAACTCCTTGAAGAGAACAGTGACAGGCATTAGACTTGTCCCTCATTAATAAAATGTGTTACATGTTAATTACATGATCACTGAGCAGTCATGTCTCTGGGGAAAGTGACCTCCTTGCATATCACCCTGACGAAAGCCCAGGGACCATAAATAGGCCAGCAGTAGGGCTGAAAAATGTTCGTGTTCAGTTAGGGTCATAACATAACATGTGTATTTGTAAAGCACATGTACATCCGTAGGTATCTTGGCACTGAATAACAGATGTTTATTGTTACCCAACTCAATGGTAGTCATTTTTTCGACCTAAGATGAATGAAAGGCTGAGTGGACGAGCCAGGATTTGAACCTGTGATCATGAGGTCGAACACAGGTCCCTGCAGTGGATGAATTAGTCCACTAAGCCACCAGACCCGGCTTGGTAGGTTTGTGATAGTCATAGGGCCATCACATCCTCCAACCCTACCATAGTCTTTTTTAACCTTCCCCCCACTCCACGAATAAAGGATACTTGAGGAGTGGGAGAGGAATTTTATTAAAATTACGCCCCCATCCCCAAAATCTCCACAAGTGCTCCCTGGAATATGGTCAAGCCCACCCTGACCTTTAGGAGCCAGGGTGAGACTGATGATGAAGCATGTCAATATTAGAGTGAGTGAGGACTATAATAACAAAAGGGTCTCCTTTCCCACCTTACAACACAGGGACATTACTGAATCAGTTTGGTGCAGATTCTTATAGATGTTCTGTTCAGCTCCAGAACACCCCCTCCTACATCATTGATGGTTGTTCTCCCCTTCTTTTACTTTTTCACATTTTTTCCACCACCATTGGACCTTTCGAGGTCCCAGGAGGGATATCTTTTTGTAAAGCTAGTAGTGTTCCATTAGGACGGACTCTTACTCTGCTGGGGCTTCCTCGTCGAATTTGCGATTTCTGCTTTGGGCCCCTTCGTTGGTCCCGATTATTGTCTGCCATCGTCAATGTCTGTGATGATCCTGTGGATGGGACCAGACAGACCCCCTGGTATCTCACTGGAGTCCAACCAGTCAATGCTTCAGCTGCCGATTGGATAAAAGTGTGTGGCCAGATTTTTCCACCATCAGCTTTGCAGGGAACAACAGGCTGTAGTTTATGTTAAGTTCACGAAGACGTCTCTTGACATTGAGAATAATCTTCCTCTACTCCTGTACACGTAGGGTATATTGTTATGGGATGGCCTTCGAATAGTAATGGTCCTTTAGTACATATGGACTGCAGGATCATGTCTCTATCTCTATAATTGAAGAACCGGGCAATGATGGCTCTTGTTGGCACTCCCGTCTTGGAGGAACAGCCAATGACCTGTGTGCTCTTTCAATATTAAAAAACTTTAACAGACACTTGGGAGATAATTCTTGCCGTATCCATTCTTTCAGAAAGAGCTCCGCGGAGGGGCTCTACGCGCACTAGGGGAAGCCCACAAAGCGCAGATTGTTTCTCCTGGACCTCCTTTCAGAGTCCTTCACTCTCTCATCCAGATGAACTACTCGCTTCTGTAGTGCAATAACAGTATACCTGAGGTTCTGCACTTCCATTTGTAATGTCTCCACATTTTCTCCCGCGTTAATTACTCTGTCGGCTACCTTCTGCAGGTCATATCGGAGGAGATTGACGTCAATGGCTACCACATCTATTCTGTAAATAATATCTGCCCTAGTAGACTGGATCGCCTGCAGCAGATCTGCCAACGAGGGTGATTCCTTTTCTTTTTGTGGTTCTCCATGGTCACCTCCACCCATATATTCTTCTCGGGGTTCAGACCCCTGTGGGAGGGGCAATGCGTAGTTGCTTATTATATTGGCTTGTGCTCTAGCTCCTTTATCCTTTACCATGATTGGGTCCCCAAGGTAAAATGTCCACAGTGCCGCAGAGATGAGGGCTTTGGGGGACATCCCCTGAAAATTGTACTCCATGTGGTTTATTGAGATATGCCCGGATAGAAAATGAGGTCACTACTGGGCATCCAGGGGTATAATATTTGTCAATGTCACCCTACTCGCCACCACAGACGACATCCGCACCCTCCTGGACCAAGGCCACTCCGCAGCACTCATCCTCCTCGACCTGTCCACAGCCTTTGACACCATCTCTCATCACACACTGGTCACTAGACTACACAACGCTGGCATACAAGGAACTGCCCTAGACTTGATCAGCTTGATCCTCACTGGAAGAAGTCAGAGGATCACACTACCACCCTTCCTCTCGGCCCCCACGGAAATCACTTGCAGAGTCCCACAGGGGTTGTATCTGAGCCCAACTCTGTTCAATATCTACATGGCCCCCCTCGCAGACATAGTCCGACAACACGCCCTCAACATCATATCATATGCCAACGGCACCCAGCTCATCCTCTCCCTCACCAAAGACACCACCACTTCAAAACTTAACTTCAAGTAAGGAGTGCAAGAAGTCGCTGCCTAAAACTCAACGCTGAGAAGACAGAAGTCCTCAATCTTGGAACTACCCCTTCAGCATGGGACAACACCGGGTGGCTCATCACCCTCGGAAGACCTCCAACCCCCACAGACCATGCCAAAAACCTCAGCATCGTACTCAACTCATCCCTCACCATGAACCTACAGGTCAACGCCGTCAACTCCAGCTGCTTCAACACCCTCCCATCCTCCGCAAGACCGTCAAATGGATCCCCCATAGTTGAGGAAAACAGTCACCTTTGCACTCATCACCAGCAGACTGGACTATGCAACGCACTTTATGCCAGCATCAACCAGCCCATACTCCGCAAACTCCAAACAATACAGAAAACCGCTGCCAGACTCGCCCTCGGCATCCCTCGACACAAACACATCAGCCACCACCTACGGTGACTACACTGGCTCCCTGTGGAGAAAAGAGTCACTTTCAAAATCCTCACTCATTCCTGCAAATGCCTACACAACAACGGACCAAAATATCTCAACGACAGAATAAACTTCCACGTACCCAAAAGAAACTTGCAATCGTTGAACCTCGCACTGGCTGAAACCCTGCGCATCCACAGGGCCAGAGCAGGCGGAAGATCGTTCTCTCACATTGCAGCCAAGACCTGGAACGATCTACCGATTGACATCAGACTTGATCCTCCCTGAACACATTCAGGAAAACTCTCAAGACCTGGCTCTGCAGATTAACAGAGTGGCGTACCCCACCCAGCGCCTTGAGACCCTCACAGGTGAGTAGCGCGCTTAAAATTCCCTGATTGATTGAATGTCGTAGGCTGGGGTATCTCATTCTCTGCTTAATGTCACATGAGGGCAATACTAAGTACCTCTCACCATATAGGCTCACATCTGATCCGTTACAGCCTTGGTTGCTTTTCAGAAATATAGGCAGCTCTGGTCACTGGGCAATATCTTGTGGAAGCTCTCCCTGTGCTCCAGTGAGCACAATAATAGAGGATTTGCACATTCAGATCTCCTGTACTACGTAGGATTAGGGATGGTGCCTCCTCTATCAGTACAGCTCGGCTACAGCATCCTGTCTGGGGTATTAAAGTGCTACTTTTTAAACAACAAGATTCTATCAATGTGCAATGGTGGATAAATTAAATAAGTGGTCATGAAATGCAAAATCTGCTGTCTGACCAGAAAGAGCAAAAATCTGACCTTCCAGAATGGGACTACCTGGGAACAGAGACGCTTTACAAATTGTAACAGTCTAAATGTGGTATACTTGATCACCTGCCCTTGTAATTTGGAATACGTCGGCATGACCAGCAGAGCCATAAAAACCAGGATAGGAGAACACAAGAGCACGATAAAATGCAAGAAAGCCAGCACAAAGCTGACCGCCCACTTCTTGGAAAGCGTCACAAATCAGAGGACATTATATGGACAATAATCGAACTGGTGCACAATGAGGAACACCTCCTAGAGAAGGAACAAAGATTGGTGTTCCGCATTAATTCTAACAAAACTGGCCTGAACGACGAAATCCCATGGGGACAACTATAGTGCAGGCTCGCTATCATCCAAGATCTAAGGTTGCCCACTAAAGACTTGCCTTGAGAAAATAATAACATCTTTCTATATAAGTTCCCACCTTCTGCCAAGTAGATCACCAACTTGCCCTGTATCTGAAAGAATCTACTTCAAAAATTCACGGCAACCGGTCTCTTAACTTATATCCCTTGCATGAAACCTTGCCTCTGCCCCACCTGCCATGAAACTACGGTACATGTAGTATGTTTCTACTTGCCCCATAAACGCGCCACAAGATACATATGCACAGTGATCAATATTGGCCTTCCCTGCTACAACCATTGAAGGAACAACGATAAACTGGACAGTGTATATCAGAACTGCCCTTTCCTAATATTAGATATGCGTATGACACCCGTGCGCAAAGAACAATTGTTTATGCAACGAAATAAACATCATCATAGGACATGTACAAATCTCTCTTTTTCCCTATGTGAGACACACCTTTGTGTCCTTGCCTACCTTTGTCCATTAATAATATTTGAAAATATCGAGAACCTTGACTCTAGTATTTTCGGTAAGAGGTACACAATTAAATTTCACTTTGTCAAACTGTGACGGGACCATCGAAGAAAGACTTCGTGAACACTCCGATTTTCACACCACATAGCCACCCACGGTGGCCATTTTGGGTTAGTGGTCTAGTCTTTTCCCGGAGTTACGAGCCAGGCATGACAACACAGTTTCTCGTTCTGGTTAAAAGACGGTACAACATACGGTCAGCTTCATCCTCGGAGTGGCACAAGGGTAGGAATGAAGCATTGCTCTGCAAAGCGGTAACTATACCGCATGGAGAACCCTTCGTTTGCCAGCTCATGAGGCACGATAAACTTGTCTTACCAGTATGTATACTTATTTCTACCCAGTTACACGCGACAATCGCGTTTTTTATACGATTAGCTTCTTCAGGAAAACATGAAACGTTTTTCGTTGTACCACTCTTTTTTAAGACTCCGAGCCATTATATCGCAATTATCGGTTAAAGCATTCTTTCCTTTTTCCCCAGTCAGGTGTGTGAATCGGATGCATTGAGACATGTGTGTGCGCTTTGAGATGAATTAATCCACATACCTATGTGGTTATAACGAACGTATGACAAAGTTTGCCATTTCAAGCACAAGTAGTGTACTCCATCAATTGCTATCCATGATTTAAGTCAAATTTGAACGCCTATGTCAAGAGAGGACATGCAGTGATAGTTTTCTCAAGCAGACGTTGAAAACTATGTGCAAAGACTTGTTTAACATTGAATTTACATGTGTCTTGTTTGTTTTTTCTTTTTTCTCCCATTCCTTTACAGAGACCACATTAGGTCAGTTTTTTCTACGCTTCCCTTTGGGCCCACTCAAGCCCGGAAGCTTAACTAAGTAGCCGATTTTTGCTACTCAGTTATAGGACTTTAGGCTTACACTTTAGATTTCAAATTGAGTATATATAATTCCCTGTAGGGACCATCAGAGGTCCTGATGAGTAAGTAGTAGGGGACTACTTACGAAACATGTTGACCAGGTAGTTAGCCAATTGCTCTACCTACACAAAACCCCCTTTTTTAACATTCCCAGCTAGAGAAGTTAATAAAATTGTTTTTTTCTACTAGCCAGGGAATTTTTAAATTTTGCATTCACATATATGGGTCCCTACACCTCACTGATATCACCAACACTGCACCACACATAGTCTATTGTCACATCAACTAGTGCTCCCACGTAGCTCATAGGTCGCAGCACGCCCCGCCCCGTAGAGGGACGGGAAGACCCCCATGATGAAGCATGACACTAAGGGGTTCTTAGTGTCTGAGGGGTATTTTACAAGCACATAGTGCCCTCGTCTTGTCATCTCAAGAGAGAGCCTTGTTCCTCACTGAGTAGACAAGCCCATGACCACTTTTTTCATATATCCACCATCGCACATTCATAGAATCTTGTTGTTTAAAAAGTTCAGTTAGGAGGGTGATTCTATCATTACCTCTACACTTCCTCAACTGTTGTTTCGTATTAAAGTGCTGCCCCTGCCATGGATCTCAGGAGCCCCCGCAACAGGTAAGACCCAGGGTCTCTCACTGACCTCCGGATCTGTTCCTCATATATTTATAATGCAGGCCCGGTCATTCCAGGATTTCAGACGAGTCTGCCCCCCAACCTAGGGCCCGGCCCAACGTTTTCGGAGTGCTCTTCGGAGCAGATACAGCAGACTTCCCTCCCGGTCCTTATCTCCCTGCTGGAGGAGGGTTTAGACTGCCGCAGCACATTAGGTCCTTTGCGTCCGTCGCATGCACTCGGTTACTCAGGCCCTCTGGGCCTCCCTTTCAGTCAGGTGCACATCAGATGTCTCCCCCCGGTTCTCCGACTCAAGGCGGGGCTCCGGCTCATCGCAAGCTGATCAAGGGTGCTCCATAACCCTCCGGTCATGGCACCAGGTGGACTTCGTAGCCCCGCTGCCTCAGGATTAGGCCTGGGTGGTGAATTCCGTTCCGCTCACGAAATTTTTCGTAATTTCGGTAATTTCGTGTTACGCGGAGAAAGCGAAATTGCCCAAAATTCAGCGGTCCACGACTTCGCGAAATTTTTTGCTTGTTTGCGTTCTCAAAACGCGTGTTCGTGAGATATTTCCACCGAGCACGCAAACAGCAATTGCGAACAGGAAAAAAGCATAGCGAACAAGCAATTCCACGTGTTCACGGAATTTCTGCGTGTTCGCGGAGATTTTTTACCGTTTCGCTGAGATTTGCGTAATGCGATTACGCAAATTTCGGCCAGCCCTACTCAGGATCCCCTCCGCTGCCATTCCAATCTTGTGGCGCCGATCTTCAGCCTTCCAATTTCAGCGCCTGTTTCGCAGTGTCTCGGGGGTGCCCAGCTCCACTGGTTACGTCTTCCAGTCAGGCACCAGTCATACACTGCTCCTGCCAGTTGACGAGCGTCCTCAGCTCACTTTGTTTCCCAGCCTTCCTCAGCATTCAAGAAGTCTTTCGGCTCGTCTCTAACCTGGGACTCCGCACTGAGGAACGAGATCGCTCCTTGTGTGGTTGCCATACTGAAACAGCATGGTGGGTGTATAATCATTGTGGAAGCTGTACAATCATTGTGGGAGCAGTTCAGTCCTCTCATTGGCCACAAACTTACCAATGAAAATGGTGACTATTCCATTTAAACCAGTCAGAGACTGGGCACAGAGGTAACAGCATTTTAGAGCATGGATGAAGGCAACATGGTGAAATGTATCTGCAAGAGGATTTGCTGTTAATAAGTACTTTAAACCCTGCGAGTGCACTAAATCATTGTGAAAAGAGTTGTTGTGCAACACACGAATACCCACCTTGTGAAACAGATGCACCTGCCTTAAGTTCAGCTGTTTCTGTGTGACTTTTGGAAATGGATGTATATCTATAGTAATAATAGTGCGAGGGCCGCATGGACCCTCCCCCATGCCCTGAGGTCCACCACCTCCCGGATCAAAAAACATGAAATAATATAAGGGGGCACCAGAAACCCTGTGACCTGGGGACCACCACCTCCCTGGGGCTAATGAAACTACAGTAGTGTGAAAGGCCACATGGACCCCCTGCACTCTGGGGGCCTTCACCTCCCTGGGGCCAAAAATAGATTTTGAAATAGGAGGGGTGCTGCGTGGCCCCCCTTCTCAGCTATATACTTGAACAACAAAAAAAGAGGGGCTGCTTGGCCTCCCTCCTGAAGCCATATATGGCCCTTTGGACCGCTACCCGCCAGGGCTGGCTCCTGCTATGCCCCGGGGTGCCCACCCCAAGACATAGCTATTTGCTTTTGCTTGGTAGGAGCTGACAGCTCCCGCCAAGCAAAAGCAAACACTTTGTTTCTAGCAGGTGGGAGCTGTCAAAGTGTGTCACCTGCTGGAAGCAAAGGGTTCATCTCTTTCCCTGCCTGCCTGCATGCAGGCAGGGAAAGAGATGAAATGATTGCTCCCGCACCCAGGGAGCTGCCTTTCCAGCAGCTCCCTGTGTGCAGCAGCAATGCCGCTTCCCGTAGGAGGCATGGAGCAGACTTGAACCCCATGGGCCTTGAGGCTCCCCCATTGTCCACATCGTGCAGACTGGGTGCATTGGCTAGGTCCAGCGCACCGAGAGACGCATGGTCAGGACCCAGGAGATGGGGTTCCTGGGGCCAAAACATGCTGCCCCCTCCCCATCACATCTTATCCTGGCCCAAGGGGATGGGGTCCATGAGGCTGAAATCAGCTTGTGGATGGAGGGTGCATGACCCTCTCACCTTTATATTACAAATATATTATGGCCAAGCCCCAGGGATGTGGATTTTGGCCCCATGGAGGGGAGGCCGCACGGTCCCCCTCCCCCATTGTATTTTGGCTGGACCATGGGGGATGGAGTCCTTGCGACTGAAATAGGCAAGGTAGGGGGCAACTGTCCCCCTTTAGTTAAGGCCGGGCCCCGGGGGATGGGGTCCCTGGGGTCAAAATTGGCTTGGGGAGAGGGACTGTTGTTGTAAACGTATCTAGGACCCTATTTAAATATTCCCGATTCATGCCCTTATGTGGTTATAACAAAACATATCCTTATAAAGGCATGAGAATCATATCCATATTTAGTCATAGCCAATGCAGTCCAAATACGGCAAGGCTACTCCCATAGACTCCTAGAAAGCACAACGCGTTCTTTAAACAAACCAAGCCTCCAGCAGCCCGGGAAATCCCCCTGCTTTTGTTTTGATTTGAACAAGAACTCCTGGAGTCCAGAAAGAACTGTATGTTGTTAGTGACGTCTTATGTCCGACCTTACGTCAAACTCGGCACCTTCCAGGTATAAATATACCAACGTTGCCTTAAGCAAACACACGGTGGTTTGGAGCAGAGCGGCTTTCTACTTACCCGAAGCCCAGCTATAACGAGAGCCGTAGGAAGCCGACCCTCCCATTGACGCACTGAGAGAGACACTGTCTTTTCTCCTGCCGAGAAATCCAGCTCCAGTGTTTCCAGTCACCCTTGCGGGTTGCTGGGAAATCGAGTCCTGAGAAAGAGATACAAGACCTCTTTCATTCTATAACCAAGGTACGGAGCTGATTAAATCCTTAGAGAATTCTTGATTCAGATTCTTGGCAAAAACTAACTTAACTTAAAACTGCAGCTGACTTACTCCTTCCCACAAACTAGGCTTAGGTTAGGTACACCGGGGTAGGCGTATCTTAGAAGCACCAGTTGAGTACGTTTAGTCAATGATTTTATGTATGTATATATTTTATCCATTTTAAGTATCATATGGCTCAGAAACCATATAAATGCCGTTACAGTATTATTTCATAATACTCCTTTTACTGTACGCACTTTACTTTATAACAAGTATTGCAATTGTGGCAATTCACTTTTCTTGCACGAGAAAGAAGACTGCTCAATAAATAACAACTTTTATTGAAAACGCCCGTCTCTCTATTTCTCTGAACTCTGGTGAAACTAAGCATGCACGATTAACTGAGTGAAATAGTGGTCTATTGTTTTCACACGACTCTGGAGATATACTCCTTATTCTGAAGAGAGCAAAGTTGTCATGTTTATGCGGTTGTCAGAAGCTAATCCCTTCTTGTCTATTCAGGGAAGTTAACTCCTCCCTGTTTACTCGAGAAAGTTTCTAGTGACCTCTGAGCTAGCTGGCATATCTAATTAAGTCTAACATATTCAGTAGAGCCCTAGATGACCTCAGTCCTACGTCTAAACTATCGTTTATATTATTCCAATGCGCAGAGTCTATTGGGAATATAGGAACTACACTACATGGCGCCCAACGTTTGGTAAGGCGATAATCTAACGCAAGATACTAGAGTAACTCAGTCGTGCTTTTCACACAGACCCCTTTTTCCCGTAAAAACTCCAATAGACGTCTGGAGTGGGTGAAAGGTTAATATCCACCGGAACTTAGTAGGATGAGAATCCTATGCATTCGTTTTTGGTTTAATCAACGTTGAAGGATACAGTGTTCCAAAGTATTGTGCACCTAATCTTTGTTTCCTTGAAACTTGCTCTGCAAACAAAACTTTCTGTCAGAAAAATGGGGGAAAGTGAGGATGAAAGAGAGAGAGCTAAAATACCAGCTCAACTTTTAGCGGATGACACAAGTCTCCAAAATGAAGACCCGAATGTTATAATCATTCCGGTAAACGTAAGAAGAACTATAACTCTTAAACTTATAGAAAATGGACTATCACAAAGAGGTGATACAGTCATATTTGTGGTAGAGGCCCATGAATTTTGGCAGACAGAGGTATTCTATTCATGGATACATTTTCCAGCAGCACACGCTGTGACAAAAGATTTCCACTATTACAAAATAGAGGAATCTCCAGAGGAATATGCTCCTTTCGAGGACGTTGAAATTCCACTAACATACCAAGAGCACCTGCTCTGGTTTAATGGCACCCTAAAACATCAAAATCACATCACCAGGCTCGGTCCACTAGGTAGACCAGGAGCCACATGGCTGGTTCTAGCCAGCTACACACCACACACTGACATTGAAAAAATGTCAGACCGAGAACTTTTAGCTCAGCTAAAACAACTCATTAAAATACATATACAATTGCTCCAATATGTCATGCGGACTTCAACAGTCCAACCAGCAATAAAAATTACACAGCACACCCCTCACCAGGGGAACACAAATAAAATCACACCACAGAATATACAATCAGCCATTGGCAAAATACCCGCAAAACGGGAACAAATTCCATTCTGGTTAGCTCAAAAAATAACTCAAATAGAGGCAGTATTTCCTGATACTACACCTCATGACAAACACAGAATTCTGACTATCTGTCTTCCAATGGGGATCGCACCACATGTGGAGGACTGTGACACTTGGGGCACAGTCTTAGGCTTCGATATACACAAAAACACATGGTGTTCCGTCTATGGCAGTTATACCTGACGTACTAAGACAGATTCAAAATGAATACGGTCCAGAACCTGCCTTAACTCTAGGTATGAAATTACTGAAAGACTAAGCAAGTCTCTGCTATATTACTAGCCAACATAAAAGGAGAAGCGGCATCTGTGGCCATCCGCCAGAAATTGAAAGAAACAGATATAGCAGAACAATCTTTTGAACTTGCCAGAATCATAGAAAAATCCTATGAAGAATTAGGTAGAGATAGTTTGGGTGGGAAACCACTAAAACCACAACTAACTGAAAATCCTGAAAAAACCTTTATTAACAATAATCTCATTACTTCAAAAAAGAAGTGGGAGGGTAACAAACAAACCACTCCCAGAGAAAAACAGTTCCAGTCCAGAGGAAAGTCACCCAATCGGAGAAATAGATCTCCAGAACGGGGGGGGAAGGTTTCCACAACGGGAGCCCTCTGAAAAAAGATACAACCTTAGAGATAGGGATAAATTGAGAAAACCTGACAGATATCAAGACAATGATACTCGTCCCTCTCGATCTTTTCAGACTTCCTCACAGAAATCGGAAAGAAGAGGACGGTCAGAACACAAGGAAGAGCACGTCAAGTCCAAAGACAAGGAAACTGCTCATCAAAGTAAAAAATTCCAATTTCCAAAAAAGAAGGTAGCTAGTATAAAAATAAAACATGCAGAGGATTTTGAGGACACGACTGAAAAACGGAGAGTGGGCCCAGACAATGCTAGACAGCGCAGCAGAAGTGACCATAGCTGTGGACACGAATGCATACATTCAAGTGGAAACTGCAGACACCAGAGTTAGCATACCCCATAAATTATATGAAATAACATTACGTATAGAGGGGGACAAAATTAGGAAAATAAAGGGTCTCTTTTGGGATAACCTTTCGAAAGGCTATGATATCCTTCTAGCAGAGAAAGACTGGCCACCAGAGTTTGTCAGGGAGTGCCCACATGGCGAAGAAATGATTATGCCTGCCTTCTCAAATCACATTCCAATTCATAAAAATACACATATGCTAGAAAATGGGCAGTGGCCCAAGCCCCTGCATTATATAAAAATCATGTAGGATGGGATGAGGATTCTCCTCACCATAAAAGTTAGTTAAAAATCAACCTACTGCACAGAGGCAGTATCCTGTTAAGCAAGAAGCTAAAAAACAAGTCAGGGAGATCTTAGATCAACTTGAATATTAGGGGGTAATTGAAACATGCACCTCACAAATGAACAAGCCTTTGTTTCCTGTCTCCAAGCCAGACGATTCATATCATCTAGTTTTGGACTACAGACCCTTAAACTCTTGTTGCAAAACCTTTGCAGTACAAAACTCACACAGTGCAGCACTAATGAATAACATTGTGCACCAAAAATATAAAACGACATTAGATATCTCAAATGGTTTCTTCTGTCAAAACATAGCACCAGAAAACAGGTATTTGACCGCTTTCTCCTGTATGGGGGCCAAAAAAACAATTTTGTCGTCTCCCACAGGGATTCAAGAACAGCCCAGGATTATTTTCAGCCAGGGTAACAGAATTACTACAAATGTATGATGATGAGGCATTATCTTATGTCGATGACATCTATCTTACAGACGATGACCTGGAGACACACTTGAAAAGAGTGAACACCATTATACTTGGGTTCGTAGCTGAAGGGTATAAATTCAACTTTAAAAAGTCACGGATTGCCCACCTCACTGTCCTATTTTTGGGATATGAATTATCAAGTGAAGGCAAAAGCCTAGCAGACAATTTCTTAGAGAAATGTGCAGTACTCCAAGCTCCAAAAACACTGAAAAACTTACAATCAATTCTAGGTTTCCTGAATTTCGGAAGAACATACATTCTAAACTACGCAGAGAGGGTTAAACCTCTCTACGAATTAATAAAACCTGATTTCAAACCAATTAATTGGACTCAGAAGCACACAAAAATTTTACAAACATTACAAACAGATATCTTAACTAAAATAAAACTGCAAACACACACAAATGAACGCAACCTTGTAATCCGAGTCATCCCAGGAAGATGCAGATTCACATACCTGACCTCTAATGAGGGAGAAACGGTACCAATAGCTTATAAATCACACTTGTTCACACAAGATGAAATGAAATTCAGTTCTACTGAAAAAATACTGACTGCGGTTCAAACTGCTGTAGCAAAAGAAAGAGCCCAAGCCCAAGGCAAACGCATATCTGTTTTAACAGCAGTATCAGTCCTTGAGGCAGTAACGAGACCACGCATTCCAAATGCAGTGGCATTAGATCCGAAATGGATACAATGGGAAAATTCTCTTGCTGCAGAAGACGTGAAACCCGCTTTTGATCCAAAAATGAAAAGACTAGAAGATCTAGAATACGAAAGTGAATGTCCTCTGCCGACCGAAATTCTGCCTCTCGAACAATACACCTGTGTAATCTACATGTGGAGAACTGGGCCTTATGGGCCTAGCGGCGCAGGGCACGCCTGAAATCTCCGGGTTCACCTGCCTTATCAGACAGGGACACGAGACACTCTGTTTGGCATAGAAAATCAGGTTTATTAGCTGCAGCTAAGCACAGTGGTCCTAGAAGTACACCAATGGTTAATTCTCAGGAGACTGTCACTTCATTCCGTGGCGCACAGACTTTTATACCATACATATTTACAATACCCACTCCCAAAACATACAAGACTGACAAATAGGAATAGTTCGAAAACAAGTTATCGAATGTCAAAACACACCCTCCTTTCAGACCCCGTGTGCTCTCCTCCCCTCAAGTTAATCAACACTGTCCGTAATTCAATTTGCAGGTGGTAGAACATGTTTGAATGCTTCAAAGGATAGTTTATGTAACAAGAGAATACACGGAGAGAAGAGCGAAGGTCAGTCAAATAGAATGTAGTCAAGAAGAATGGTGGGACCCAAACAGTGGAGTTAGACAAGGATTAATCAGTCTAGACATGGATTACCTAACTCGGCCAGACCCTGACATCGGTTTCTTAGACAAGGACAAAAAGGTTATTCTTTAACAGGAGAGGCGAGCAGCTGAAAAAGGCAGAAACACTATGTTCGCAGTGTAGCCTGAGTGAGGGCAATACAAAATGGCGGCTGTCACAAAATGGCGGCTGACTACGAAGCGGAGTCGAAAATCACGGAACCTCAGACCCTCCTTTTGCCATTACTCAGGCAAAACACAAAGGACTCACGCTAGTCTGAGTCAATGTCAATGGTCATAGGGTCATTAAGCTGTTGCTGCAACATCATCTTAATATTTTCTGTTTGCTGTGACATAGGCTTTGGGACACATAAAGTGGCACAAAGACCACAGATAGCGGGGCCGCATTGCAAACAGAGACAGCAAGAGAAAATGATGGCCAAGATCATCCCGAGGAAAGTTAACACTTTCCATCCCTATGTGGACAGTAGTCCCCAAAACCATCCCATCACAGACCAATTTCCTGAGTCCTGATGAATAGACTCGGAAATGACATGTATCTTAGAAATGGCTTGGTATACTGTAGGAGCATTATCCGGAATGTAAATGCAGCAACTAGACCCAATCAATTTACAAACTCCTCCTCTATCAGCAAGAACAATGTCTAACACCATTCTGTTTTGTAAAGTCATAAGACGATCCGCCTGAAGTTCAGCCGTTAAATTACTCAAGGCTCCGGAAGTTACATTTATCGTAGCGTCAACGACACGAACCAACTGTCTAATGTTTCTGCTATTGACCATTGGACCCCAAAAGGGAAGAAACCCTTTAATAAAGTCTCCTCCCTCTTGTCCAGCTGTGTCTCCCGAGTCAATAACCCCTCTACCATATCTTTTCCTGCGGTGTCCTGAAGGAGCAGTGTATGTAGGGGGAAGTAGGAAAGCTATATAGCATGTTCCTGAAAAATAGGCAGGAAGCCATGTGTAGGCCCTATCATGACAAACGAAATATGTACCCTGAGATGGTACTAATGAAGAAGGAATCAAGGGGGAATAGACATAGGTATGGGAACAAACACTTTTTACCTGTTTATTTTTATTATTCAGACCAGTTATTTGCAAACACAGGGTGCCTTCACGAGGTACAGTCCAAATCGGTAGGGATCTTCTTTCTTTGGCCCTATCAGTGAGGCTAGTAATGTAGCGAGTCACATTCCAACCATCATATGCCCGTTTCTCATCCACGGGAATCTTACTAATGTCGGCAATTTTGGCCATAGTCACTATTCCTTTAATCAAAGGACTGTGACTATAGTCTGATCCGCCAGTATAGATATCACCAGGAGGATATCGGAGTTGGTTCTGATATGCATTGGAAAACATAGCCAGATAAGCCAAGCGGAACCTTCATATGAAAACGGAAGAACCAAATATGGCATCCCTTTCTCAGCGTTATGTGGCAAAAGCCCACAAACCCAACAATCAGTAGTATTAACTACCAGTTGATGTTGATGTAACAACTGAATGAAAGAATTGTTGAAATATTCTGGTCTCCTAACTTGTTCGTGGTCTGGGAGTGTGTAGAACTTATGCGGGGAGTTAGAGGGAGAAGAGAGTAAAGGAAAAGAAGTCGGAACAGGTGCTTGCTGCATAGTGTGGACAATCCAACCCACGAAAGCTAATAAAATACATAAACACACTAGAATACATAGTGCTACGCCACATCGACTAAATAGCAATTTTTTATACTTGTTTCTTTTCACATTCGTAACATCATTCCCTTCCATCCTAGTATCCACTACTCTAAAGGCGTTGCTCACGATAATCTTCCTAGATCACTTGGCTGTGATTATTAGCCGTCCTATGACACTGCAAGTCCTGTTGACCTAGTCACTATTCAGGTCACAGCTCAAGACTCCTACTGTGACCCTGCAACTTGATGGATAGTGGAAAGGAAATGTTTGTTTTTTTTAAAACAAAAACTATCGAAGGACAAAGGAAAAAGAAGAAAAAAAAATGTTTTCAGTTAATGTTCAATTGTTTTTGGACGCCCCCAGATCTTAGGTTGTACCGGGTCTTGCCAGGTACCGTTTGATCCTTAAACAAAGTCTCTGGCTTAGTGGTGTCCAGTCTTAAATGTGGCGGGACAGCCTCTTGTAGCACATCATCATCTTCTTTTTCAGAGTTTGTCCAGTCCAGGCGTGCACTACTAAATGGTACAAATCGGGGTACATTCTCGCATTCGGTATCGTCAATGCCTTCTTGAACCCACTGATCATAGGGTAAAGGCAGGGGTACCCTCTTATAGTGCACGCCGTGGACCCAGTTCTTCTTTCTGACAACCTTCACAGCTCTATGTGTCGTTAAAAGGACTTGTCTTGGCGGCCCCAATGAGGTTCCAAATTCTCCTTCTTCTGAAAGTTCTTCACACAAACGAAACCTCCAGGTCGGATGCAGTGACCTGGATCTGAGGAAGCCTCCGGCAAAGCGTTTTGGACCTGTTGATGAATAACACGTAATTTAGTGGTGAGGTCATACAAGTAGTCAACCAACAATGGGTATGGAATGTCAGAGTACTTTTTAGGTCGCGGGACTCCCCAAACATTGGCTGGGCGTCCGAAAACGACCTCATACGGACTAAGTCCTAAACGAGAATGCACAGTTGTTCTCGTAGAGAGAAGTGCCAAAGATAAAGCGTCAAGCCAAGCGAGACCAGTGCTGGCCTGAATCTTAGCTAGTTTGAGCTTGAGAGTGCCATTATAGCACTCTACCAAACCCGCTGACTGAGGATGGTTTGCTGCATGGAATTTCTGTCTAATACCAAGACCCGCACACACCTTCTGCATAATTTGACCCACAAATTCACTTTCATTGTCACTCCAGACAATGCGCGGCAAACCAAACCTTGGGAAGAATTCTTTCAAAAGGACTTTGGCAGGGACAAGGCAGTATTATCCTTTAGGGGGTAAGCCTCTATCCATCTGGAAAAGGCACAGACCACCACAAGGAGATACTTGAGGTTGTTGGAACGTTCCATATGGATGTAATCTATTTGTAAAACCTCGAAAGGATACGTAGGGGGAGAAAAATGACCTGCCGGAGTTGGGGTTCACTTTCCTGGTTTATGCATTAAACAAACAATGCAATGCTTCACTACATTTTCCGCACATTTAGGAATACCTTCATTCTGCCATACTGGGGCCAAAAGCTTACATATTCCTTTCACACTGATATGAGCTGGACCATGCGCCATAGTAACTACAGGCAGTACATAGGCATCTGGTAACAAACATCTTTGGTGCTCCGACAATTCCGTCCAACATCCTGTCTCATCCAACATTCCCGTACTTTCTCTCCACTTGCTGAATTCCTTCTCAGTCGCTTCTGCTTGAATCATTTTCACACTTTCCACTGTATCTTCACACATACCTCCTTCCCTAACCCAATTTGCAGGGCCTGCAACATACATTTGGCTCTTAACATTCCCCGCTGTTTCCTTTGCTTCTTCATCTGCAAATGCATTCCCTCGACTTACATCATCAGTAATCTTCTTATGCGCACTGCACTTTACGATTGCTATTTGGGTAGGCAAAGTAAGTGATTCAAGAAGATCAGTAACCAACTGACCATGCTGTATTTTAGTCCCATGGGAAGTAAAGAATACTCTTTCCTTCCACAAGGGACCAAAACTATGAGCCACGCCAAAGGCGTATTGGCTATCGGTGTAAATAGTCACTCTCTTTCCCTTTGCTAACACACACGCTCTTGTCAGCGCAATCAACTCAGCTGCTTGTGCTGAGTTGTGTATAATACATGCAGTTTCTACTATTGTATGCAAAGTGGTAACAGCATAGGCTGCAGTTGTATCACCATTAGGAAGCTTAAAACACGAACCATCTACCCATAGGATCCCATCCGGGTCCACAAGTGGTGTATCTTTTAGATCTATTCTTCCTTTAGTTTCCTCCTATGTTCGGAGAAGACAATCATGCTGATTTTGTGTACCCTCCTCTTCTGGAGTAGGTAACAACGTTGCTGGATTCAAAACATTACATCGTTTGATGTGTATGTGGCTTGCTAAAAGCGTCAACTCATACCCAGACAAACGAGCACTCGTAAGATGTTGCGTTTTCGTTCTATTCAAAAGAGTATCTACTGCATGTGGTACCATAACAACAAGGGTATGATCTAATACCAGTCCAGCAGATTGACCAATAGAGATCGCCGCTGCTGCTGTTGCTCTGAGACAACTAGGTAATGCGTTGGCTACTGGATCCAAAGTAGCCGAAAAATAGGCACATGGCTTTTGTTTGTCTCCAAATTGTTGCGTTAAGACAGACAATGCACATCCTTCCCGTTCCTGCACGTAGAGCGTAAAATGCTTACTATAGTCTGGAGTACCCAACACAGGAGCTGAACACAAAGCAGTACGTAGATCAGAAAAACTCTTCTGGCATTCGTCAGTCCAAGGAAGAGGTTGGGGTGTATCTTTCAAAGTAAGTGCCAACAAAGGTTTAGCTAGTAGAGAAAAATTTGGGATCCACTGTCTGCAATAGGAGGTAATACCCAAAAAGGCACGCGTGGATATCACAGACATCCGTGAAATTACATGAATACGTTCTGGAGTCAATTGCCTTCCCTCCTTCGACAAGAGATGACCTAAATAGGTAACTTCTTGTCGACAATACTGTAACTTAAAGGTGACACCTTATGATGTAAATCAGACAAGTGGCGCAAAAGCAAAATAGTCGCATCTTTACAGACATCCTCCTAATCAGCAGCCACCAATAAAAATAAATCATCCACGTACAGAATTAAAGTGGCACCGGAAGGCAAAGAGAAGAAATCCAATTGTGATTTTAAAGCTTGACTATAAATGGAGGGACTCTCACAGTAGCCTTGAGGTGCACATTTAAATCTAAAACTTTGGCCTCCGAGAGAGAAACCAAAAAGATCTCTACTTTCCTCAGCAATAGGAATACTAAAGAAAGCGTTCTTAAGATCAATAACTGAAAACCAGGCAGCCGAAGCAGGTACCATTGTGAGCAAAGCAGTAATGTCAGGGACAACAGGAAACTGAGGGACAACAATTTTGTTGACCTCTCGAAGATCAATCACAAAACGATACCCAGGTGGCGTAGAAGGATCTGTATGTTTAAGAACAGGCAAAACAGGACTTTTGCAAACGTTTCCTCTCATTTCTTCAATGACACCTTTCTGAACTAAATCATGCACGATAGCCAACAGAGCTCTTTCACCATCGCTAGAAATCTTGTATTGAGGAATACGTGGCAACTGAACATTTGGCTTGACAGTAATCACGTAAGGTGGTATTCTGAGCAAACCAACATCATTCGGACTCGTAGCCCAAAGCGTAGCAGGAAGTGAACGCAATTCAAGTGGTAGTTGATCTTTAGACAAATACATAGGATAAATGAATGTATCTCCCAACGTAAGATGTACACCAGAAAGGGAACAATACAACGTTGCATAAAGACGTTTCAATAAATCTAAGCCCAACAAATTCTCACCGCAACCAGTCGTTAAAAGGAGCGGGGCTTCCAAATCATAAGGACCAATAGAAATGGGTAAGGGACCTGAAACTGGGTTGCTAACTGGGGCACCAGAAAATCCTACAGAAACATTCGTTAAGCCAGACAAAGGTGCCCCAGGGAGTTTGGAGTGAATAATAGAACTTCTCATTGCACCAGTATCCAAAAGAAACGGCTCTGAAACACCCAATGCAACAACGTTAACATAAGGCCCATCCTGATCCACTGGAACTGATACCACTCCCTTCCTTTGTCTACGGCTGTCCTAGCTAGTGGAAAAGTCAGAATTGTCATTCTCAATACAATAATCGTCATTGTAATACTGTGCGGACTGAGAATTCTGCTGATCAAAATAATTCATAGTATTCTGTGGGGGTAAGGAACGCTGTCCTTGAGATGGCACACCTCGTCCTCTACCCCTGGGTGCTGACTGAAAACCACCACGACCTCGTGGCACTGTTAGTCCACCATTATGCTGCAATAAAACCGGACAACTATTCTTGAAATGACCTTCCTCTTTACAATAGGCACATTGATTAGGACCCAACAAAGCTCGTGGAACAAACGAGGTAGGTTTCTGTAAACTGTGAAGGCTGTTGTAATTCATTCTGAACAGAACGAGGGGGATAAGCCTGTTGCAAGAGAATCTTCGTTTTCAATTCTTTAGTCTTTTTCTCTGCTTTTTCCTTTTCTTCCTTATCCCTATTCTCATAATACTGGGCAGTAGCTAATATCTGGGCAGTTGATGAAACGGCCCATGAACTCTCTGATTGTTTCAATTTATGTGATAATTCTGGAAACAAATTAAAGACAAATTTATCTACGAACAATCGCTGTCCACCTTCAGTACTCATATCTTGACCACTATGGTCGATGAAAGTTTCTTCGAAACGAGTAAAGAAATCAGAGACACTTTCATCCGTCTTTTGTTTGCACGCTGCCAACTTATCCCAGATAACGCGTACAGCAGGCATCATCGTTTTCATAAGAACTATTATTCTACCAGGTAATTCCGTAATCAAATCATCGGGTTTGGCACCACCTATTTGTCCTGCATCTGCGGCTACTATAGCAGCCCAAGCACCAACTAATGTCTGATCATGGTCTTCTTTACGAATTCTAGCCCATATAGCCTGTGGGACTACATTTCCCATCAGTAAATCAATATCTGCCAAATTCATGATACACGCATCAACAGTCTGGGACTACTCTTTATAATACCCAGCAGGATTCTTACGAGGGTCCGGTAAAGACTGTTCAAGTGCCAATACTTCCGATCTTTTCCAGGGATCCTGTACCCATATACGCTGAAAATGAGCTGGAATGGCTGGATTAGCACCTGCTTGAGGAACTTCTTCTCTCCATATTGGAGGAACTTCTCGCATTGGATATTGTTTCATTTTACGCCGAACCGCAGGATCCGGTTCAAGAGGAGTTTGAGAGAAAAAGGAAGACTGGAAAGTAACAAGCTTTTGAACAGCATGCTCTACATCAGGACCCACAATAAATCCCTTATCAAATTGATTCTGTATCTCGAACAAACCCTGAGGAGGTGAATCCAAATCCATATCTTCCCATGCTTTGATAAGAGTATTACACATAACATTAAAGACATATCTCTGCGTAGGCGCATTCCATTGAAGAAAGTGTCTAAGATATCTCGCACACTATACTGTAAACTACTCATGATCAAATTACGAGCAAGAGAATCTAACGCAATCCGTTCTTCCGATTCTGGAATCTGACTACGAGATTGCCTTCGAGATGAAGCAGGAGAAAAAGAAAGGGGCCCAAGAAAAGGTGACAAGAGACCAGAAACAGTATTAACTAATCGTTGTCGAGCTGTAGGGGAATCCGACAATAAAACAGGAGATAATGTATTCTGTACGATAGGAGAAGAACTAGGAGCAAAAGAAACTGAAGATGAAGGAGACTGAAGCACAGAAGATTGAGGTACAGAAGTCGGTGCCAAAGGAAGCGGAGGCTGAATTACTGGAAGAGGCAATTGCAGAGGAACTGGAATAACTGGTTGGGCAATAGGTTGCTGAACAATAGGTTGTAATGGAGATGCATTAGCACCTAATACATAAGGTGGAGGTGATCGCAACAGCTGAGACATAAAAGGATCTTCATCAAGATCTTTACTTTTCATGGGAGGGGTCAATACTGGATAACATCTATCTATTGCCATACGATGCTGCCGTTCTGAAACGTCAATCATTTGATCAACTTCATCATTTTTAAACTGTTGCGCAGCCTGTAAGATCGTCATATCCTGTGCTTTCTTATCCTTTTTCGCTTGTTTAATTTCTTTCTGTTTGGCTTCCTTACGCCAGAGGCGGTAAGAGTCAAACATTGCCGGCCGGGCTTTTCTTTTGAACAAAATCGATTCTAAATTGTCTAATATGTCAGGCTCAACACTACCATTTTGTGGCCACAGCAAAACACCATCTTTCTTTATATACCGAATCCATGTATCATTAAAAATAATAGGACCAAGACCATGTTTGGACCAGAGCTCATAAGTGGGAGTTTCAACCTGAGGAATTGGACAAGAGTCCTTGAGCTGGGAATCCCTATTACAACTAAAACAACAACATTTCCTAAGTTTACTAAGTCCAGGCATTTCGTAATGAACTGGACTATTCTCAGACTTCAAGGGGTTTAAGACAATTATTACAGCACAAACGTACTTACCCCTCGGCTTCGACTAATGCATTGGTCGAATAAAAACCCAAAACAAAAAGAGTGGGAGCTACCCACGTATACTTAACTAAGTATTTTCTCACGCCAACAGGTGTTCGTCTAACGTCTCGCGATACCAATCATCACCAGGGGCCAAGTCAGGGTGACAGTCAGGGCAGCAGCCGTCAGCAGCCATCGGAAAGGATTAGCCGTGCTGAAAAAGACCTTCGGTCCACTTCGACATACAGGGGTCGCTCTCGTGGTTCGCGAATCCTCCAGAATTTTCTTGCGAAGCTCCTCACAATCTTTGGGCTGAACCGCTACCACTGAAGTCGCCCCACGTTGGGACGCCAATTGGAGAACTGGGCCTTTTGGGCCTAGCGGCGCAGGGCAAGCCTGAAATCTCCGGGTTCACCTGCCTTATCAGACAAAGACACGAGATACTCTGTTCGGCGTAGAAAATCAGGTTTATTAGCTGCAGCTAAGCACAGTAGTCCTAGAAGTACACCAATGGTTAGTTCTCAGGAGACTGCCACTTCATTCCGTGGTGCACAGACTTTTATACCATACATATTTACAATACCCACTCCCAAAACATACAAGACTGACAAATAGCAATAGTTCGAAAACAAGTTATCGAATGTCAAGACACACCCTCCTTTCAGACCCCGTGTGCTCTCCTCCCCTCAAGTTAATCAACACTGTCCGTAATTCAATTTGCAGGTGGTGGAACATGTTTGAATGCTTCAAAGGATAGTTTATGTAACAAGAGAATACACGGAGAGAATAGCGAAGGTCAGTCAAATAGAATGTAGTCAAGAAGAATGGTGGGACCCAAATAGTGGAGTTAGACAAGGATTAATCAGTCTAGACATGGATTACCTAACTCGGCCAGACCCTGACATCGGTTTCTTAGACAAGGACAAAAAGGTTATTCTTTAACAGGAGAGGCGAGCAGCTGAAAAAGGCAGAAACACTATGTTCGCAGTGTCGCCTGAGTGAGGGCAATACAAAACGGCGGCTGTCACAAAATGGCGGCTGACTACGAAGCGGAGTCAAAAATCACGGAACCTTACACGGACAGATTTGCACAACACTACGTTGTGAAAAAACAAGTTTACAATGCAGCTTGCACGATTGTTAAAGGTCGCTGGCGCTTGTGTAAATTCAGACCGATTGTCACCAAAACTGAATCAATCAGAAACTGTACAGCTCAGCGAGCTGAAATAAGATCTTTAAAGATGGCGCTTGAAAATGCCGATCGCGAATTCCCCACACTAATAGTGTGCGATTCGCATTACTGCGTCCAGTCTTACAATAATGACATGCAGACATGGATCATAAACGGTTACAAAGTTGAGACTGGTGCCACAATAAAGCATGAAAAACTTTGGGAACAAGTAGTTCTTTTGCAGAAAGAACTACAAAAGACTCACGTGATACATACACTGAGTCATCAACGTGATGGCGTTCACGTTGAAGGGAATTCATTGGCTAACAAAGCCACAACGGCAGCTGTCAAACCGGCTTCCGAAGCTACAAAAAAGCGTACTAAAAAACAGATAGACGGTGAAACGCTACTAGCAGTAAAAGCATCAATGGAAGGCAACTATGCGGCGTTACCTCTAAATTATCCACTCGGAAATACATACATAATTGATGCAAACTCCGTTCCGTTTGCTCGAATCCCTGTAGTGGGTGATAGAGTAATACCAAACACGAACCATAGGGCTTACTTGATTCAAGAAGCACACATGGGAATGGGTCTGAGGCACCAAGAGATCTTTAAATCTCTAATAGAATTACAATCACAATACTGGTGGCCGGGGATGAACGGGCAAATTTACAACTTTGCAACGAATTGTCAGGACTGCAATAGAGATTGCAGTGGTGAACCGGACGAGACACCCGCCCAGATACCTTTATTAGAAAGCATTAGGCAATCTATACGCAAAAATCCAGATGGAAAAAGGCGATCCCATAATTATTAAGACGAGATTCATTTAGATGAGGCCCCAGCGCTCGGCTGACGCCAGAACTGTTATAAAAGATTTGCGAGTCTTTATCGGCACATATACGCAATTGGCATGCTACATTCTGACCAGGGTCCTGCGTTTAGCTCTCAAGCTTACAAGGAGGCCATGAACAGCATGGGCATTGCATTGCTGTACTCTAGTTCATTCCATCCCGAGGGAAATGCGGTAGTGGAGAGAAAAAACCGTGACATAAAGCAATCTATAACGGCGAGGTTATTAGGTTCGGGTGATGGGTGGTTCAAACATCTAACAAGTGTCCAACGTAGTCTTAATAATCTGCCAATAAATTCTCTAAGAGGTATCCCTCCATACGAACTTTTGTTCGGTACTAGAATAATAAACCAGGATTTAGATTGTCAGACTTCAGTGGTGAAAGAAAAATCCTTTGATATCAAAGATCGTTTTGCTGCTTTACAGGACTTAACTGAAACAAGAAGAAGTCTAAGTAACACAAAGCTAAAGCCAACAGCCACTGAAGAAAAACCACCTGTCCCAGCAAGACCTGTCTGGATTCCAAAGATTGGGGATCTAGTCAGAGAAAAGATCGCGGTAAAGAAGGAATTTGGGCCTTCTTACAGAAAAGCAGTACCTGTCTTAGCTGTCAGCGGAACAAGATCAGTAGTACTACCGCCCCTTGCTGGTAAAAAGGAGAACAGAGTTGTATCAATCGACCTGGTAAAACCACAATCATGTGGCCGATAATAAGTAGTACGCCCAGTGGACTCCCAAGAAGTAGCAGAAGACCAAACCTTGCTACAATCCAAGAGGTTCAAACTGAGAGACTAATCACGTTTGATAAACCTGCAGTGAACTAAAAAGGACTATGCAACAAAGCCATGGAACTTGTGCCTCTTGAAACCCAAATTGCAACAGTTTGTAAAGAAATACCAGTCTACAATGATGTAGCCTCTGAACATACATATCCAAAGATTAATGAAAATCCGGAAGCAATTCCAACAATTGACAGAACTGCATCTGGCTACTTCATCAATTTCGATAACTTTTCGGATGATCCAAGTGAACATGAAGAAACGCCAGCTACAAAAACCTTGAAAGAAAAATTGACTGAACTATTTCATTAACTCAAAGAAACATATCTGATTTCACCATGGATTGAATTATAGATTGTGTTAGGTGTACTTTTCCTTCTACTTTGGCTCATCATGATTTTATGTTTGGGTAGATTTATTGATGGAAAATATAGTACAATGGACACAGCAAGTCAGAACATCAACTTGGCCCTAAAGCCTCACAGATCTTCTCACATTGAAAAAAGAGAACTGTCATCAGTAAACATCACAGCCAATCCTATACCTGGGGGTGTAGCATGGGACAAAACGTATTACGAAAGCTATGGCCCGGTTGAACTCTTGAAATATCCACATCAGTTCAAGGTTTCCTTAAGTGACTTTGTAACACCAAGTACTTTCTCTGATGATTGGGACTTTGAACATATTAATAATATGATGTCAGATTTAGAAATGTCAGCAAAATTCACAGAACATGACTATTTGCAGGGTTCATCTAACTATGAAGAAATGTACTGTTTTAACCACTATGGTCATCACTATTTGCATAAATCTGCTAATCCTAGAAATGTTTTTAGTTATACCCAATGGGAACATTGTCCCACACCGCCAAAAGGCAGTTCAAAAACATTTTATGAGCAATTCCCATACTTCTCAAGGTTAATAACACTGTTCCCGAAACATTTTATTTTAGAATGTTAAATAAGACAGGAATGAAAAACATGTTGACAAATACTAAATTGATTTATTCTGAACAATTTTATGAAAAAATGTCTACATTTGGTTCTGAATTTTGGAAAAATAATATTTAGACAAAAACCATCTGTGGTACAAAAGACTGGCAGGTACAAGGTATAGAATCATTATTTAGAGCCTGCATGATCCCAGAACAGATAATATTCCTGAATGACACCATTCAACAAACAACCTGTCTTGGCCTCGCCAAAATAAAAGACTTAAACAAACAGTCTATTCCAAAACCAATGCCTGATAGTAATAGCACTACCGATTTGGAGATGGACGTATCCCATATTTTACACCAAAACAGAACAAATCCTGATTGGAGAAAATGGCTGATCTGGCCCACAGACACTAATAACTGTCAAGATAGATTCCTGAACAAAAGACAGGGGTTCAAACAGAACAGGCCAGACCCAAGATATTCCCAGAGACAACATCCAGGGATAGTTACAACATACAGTGTAGGAAAGCTATGCCTCGAATGGCTATAGAGATCCACAATGCAGGAAATTAAGCAACACTTAACTTTACTTAAAGAAGGTGCTGACTTGCGAGATTTCATATTAGGACCTCGCAAACAGCGTCAAAAACGTTTCATATACGCCGGTATATACGCAGCTTACAACGAGGCTTCGAAAATAATGCAAATTGAAACTGCTGAAAAAATACGAGAAATTGATCGTATTAATTTGGAAAAATCACTGTCTGTAGTGGACAATGGGTTAACGACTCTGTCCTCCAGAATTTATTCACTGGACAGCATTGTATCATCTGCTATTGTTATAATAGAGCAGGACTTGCTAATGTTACAACATGGCCAGTCCCAATTACGTTCTATTGTACTGCTAGGCTGGACATTACAAAATCTGCGTTCAGGTCACGTGCCATGGCGTCTAATCAACAAAACGTCATTATTTTCTATCTTTAACCTTACAGATAGGCAAATCAGTTTGGCACAAAAAGGAGCAGATTATATAATTCTGAGCATTGAAAAACCTGAGAGATTACCATTGACAATGTCAGAGAGACCTGTCATTGAATGGATAATACATGGTACAATTACAATTCCGATAACAACTTTTCAGTTTCAGGATTGCCAGAAGTAGATACCAGCAGGCCTGTATGAAAGGTTGGGTAAAGGATACATCAAGTCAACCTGGAAATTACCTTATACACATAAATGTTATAGTGAAGGGAAAAAAGAGGTATTTCTTAGTGGTAATAACAGTAAAAATTCACTAAGCGGTACACTTCTGTGTCAAGGTATTAACTTGCATGGAGCCTGCGAAGGTTCATCAAATAACCTTTCATGTCACCTGCATGGCACTCCTGCAACACAGATAGAGCCTTTTTTCAGACAGCTTTCCAACGGCAGCTACGTTGTAATAAATGACCGCAGCTGTTGTGGCATGATGCCAGGATTAGCCTATCTCGTGAGCGTTACTTCCAGGGTCATTTGCTGTATGCAAGTATTGTATCCAAACAGCAAACCAGACAAGGAGGCAGCAATATGGCCTTCTCTGAATATCTCTTCTATTCGAATTGATACTGTAAGCAGAATGAAGTCTATTCTTTTACAGACAACTGTGCCTTTAACCTCATCCAAAGAGACGTATTTTTTCGGGACTGTTAGCACCCTTTGAAACAGTTCTGGGCATCTTCCCGAATTTTGGGCATTCTGTGTTTGGCGGACTGCCTCTTCTCGAAGCAGAAATTCTATGTTTTGTTCCTTCTGCTCTGATATGGCAAGTCAAACCGCAGACAAAACTCAGGCTACAGTGGAAGAAACGATCGTGGCTATACGATACCGAGAACGGATCTCTAAAGTCCTCAGCTTTGCCCGGCTAAGAGATCTGAGTACTACCTGGTTCCTTTCGTTCAGACCAATCTGGCAAGATTGCATCTTACCTGTGCTTCGATGTCTGCTATGTGGAGAAGAATGCATGTTGGACGTCTGTCTTACACTACCATCAGCAGTACCTATGGCTACCGATACTTTGCTTGGTTCGGTAACGGCTCATGCAACGTGTTGTCCCCAGCGGCTACCTATTCTGATGATGGCATTCGTTGAGACTTCACCATTACGATTAGGTGGCGGTGAAGTACGAGATGAAAGCAGCACCACACAGGTACAACCTTCTGTGAGCATTGCTGATCCAGACATCGATGATGGCAGTGATCCTCACATATGCACAATTTCAGCTTTTTCGAACTTGGTCGAACTTTCACCTACTGTTGTAGACCAATTTTTCGCAAGCCTGTCTGATTTGATGTTCTCTCCTAACAACGAGAATAACTTTTAAAAACAACGAGCACACAGCATTCCCTGAACTCTGAATTCGGCCTTCAGTTTTTATAAACAAGACTACTGAAAACAATTGGAACTATTTTTTCCCCTGAAAGCGAAATTATTTTTCCATTTCCAAAATATTTACCTTTTTTCTGGCACACGGTACTCTGCTTAAAGTAGAACTATTCTTAGAGAACAGAACTTCTATTTTGAAACTCTAGAGGCAATATTTTGATTCAGCCTCTAGCACATGTACAGTATCTTATAAATATGTGATGAAATGGTCTCGAACTTCTTTTCTGTATTAAGAGCCATTTCATAAATGTAATTTTCACAATTCATTCAGCCAATATTTATGTATGCATTATCTGAATGATACCACTGCATGAAAACATTACAGTACAAATACTCATTTTCGTGTATATACCGTATACCATTTCAAATGCAATTTATGTATTTTGGGTTGGGTTGGAAAACACATGCATCGTTATATGTTTAGTATTGCTTAGTATTTTAGTAATGATTGACATAATACGTGGAGTGGGTGTTGTAAACATATCTAGGACCCTATTTAAATATTCCCGATTCATGCCCTTATGTGGTTATAACAAAACATATCCTTATAAAGGCATAAGAATAATATCCATAGTTAGTCATAGCCAATGCAGTCCAAATACGGCAAGGCTACTCCCATAGACTCCTAGAAAGCACAACGCGTTCTTTAAACAAACCAAGCTTCCAGCAGCCTGGGAAACCCCCCTGCTTTTGTTTTGATTTGAACAAGAACTCCTAGAGTCCAGACAGAACTGTAAGTTCTTAGTGACGTCTTATGTCCAACCTTACGTCAAACTTGGCACCTTCCAGGTATAAATATACCAACGATGCCTTAAGCAAACACACAGTGGTTTGGAGGAGAGTGGCTATCTACTTACCCGAAGCCCAGCTGTAACGAGAGCCGAAGGAAGCCGAACTTCCCATTGACGCACTGAGAGAGACGCTGTCTTTTCTCCTGCAGAGAAATCCAGGTCCAGTGTTTCCAGTCACCCTTGCGGGTTGCTGGGAAATCGAGTCCTGAGAAAGAGATAAAAGACCTCCTTCATTCTATAACCAAGGTACGGAGCTGATTAAATCCTTGGAGAATTCTTGATTCAGATTCTTGGCAAAAACTAACTGAACTTAAAACTGCAGCTCACTTACTCCTTCCCACGTACTAGGCTTATGTTAAGTACACCGGGGTAGGCGTATCTTAGAAGCACCAGTTGAGTACGTTTAGTCAATGATTTTATGTATGTATATATTTTATCCATTTTAAGTATCATATGGCTCAGAAACCATATAAATGCTTTTACAGTATTATTTCATAATACTCCTTTTACTGTACGCACTTTACTTTATAACAAGTATTGCAATTGTGGCAATTCACTTATCTTGCACGAGAAAGAGGACTGCTCAATAAATAACAACTTTTATTGAAAACGCCTGTCTCTTTATTTCTCTGCACTCTGGTGAAACTAAGCATGCACGATTAACTGAGTGAAATAGCGGTCTATTGTTTTCACACGACTCTGGAGATATACTCCTTATTCTGGAGGGAGCAAAATTGTCATGTTTATGCGGTTGTCAGAAGCTAATCCCTTCTTGTCTATTCAGGGAAGTTAACTCCTCCCTGTTTACTCGAGAACGTTTCTAGTGACCTCTGAGCTAGCTGGCATATCTAATTAAGTCTAACATATTCAGTAGAGACCTAGATGACCTCAGTCCTACGTCTAAACTATCGTTTATGTTATTCCAATGCGCAGAGCCTATTGGGAGTATAGGAACTACACTACACTGTGCAGCCCCCTCCCCATTCAATTGTAGCCAGACCTGATGGCCTACTCATAGACCCACTTACCCACTCACAGACCCACACAAACACTCATACACCCACTCACAGACCCACTCAGACACTCTCACACCCATTTACAGACCCACTGACACCCATGCACCTACTCACAGACCCGCTCAAAAACTCATGCACTCACTCATAGAACCACTGAAAAACACATGCATTCACTCACAGATCCACTTAGAGACTTATGCATCCACTCACAGGATGACACACACTCACAGAGGTACTCGTAAACCCATTCAGACACTCTCACACCTACTCACAGACCTACTAAGACACTCACTCAAACACTCATGCACCCACTCCTAGATTCACTCAGACCCCCATTCACTCACAGACTGACTCACACAGACATGGAGGCACTTGCAAACATACTTAGATACTCTCACACCCACTCACAGATCCACTCGAAACTCACTCAGATCCTCACTTACCCACTCACACACCAATTGAGACACTCACACACTTACTCATACACCCACTGAGATACTCATGCACTCACTCACACACTCACTTTGAAAGGTTACAGATAAAAGGTTACTGGTTAAAGGTTGAAGGTAAAGTTTAGAAAATAAAATGTAAAAAACCTTTGAAATTCACTGAAAAAAAAACAAAGGTTACAGGGACGTTATAATTAGGCTCAGATTTTACTCCTACAAAACCAGTGAAATTCAACTAGAACTTACGCCCCCACAATGCACTGCTTATAATGTCACATATTACATCAATCATGACATGGTCAGTGACATAACTCATGACATCACTGATGCGATCTCAAATGATATCACTGATTACCTCACTGATGATCTCATCCACAGTACAACTCACACATCCACTCATACTCCTGCACAACCACTCATGCACCCACTCACACACCCATACATCCACTAACACACCCACTCACTAATCTATAGAGATGCTTACATCCCCACTCAGCCATACAGTCACTCACTTCCCATACACTTACTTACACAGTCACTCACTTACCTATACAGTCACACACAGAGCCAATTATTCACCCATACAGCTACTCACACACCCACTTATTCACATACCCAGTCTCTCACCCATGCAGCCTCTCAGCAGAGCCACTCACTCACCCATTTCACCTCTCAAACACCCACCCACATAATCATGCAAGTACTCACACATGTACTCACTTACCCATACAGCTACTCAGATAAACACTCATTCTTCAATACAGCCGCTCACACAATCAATCAGTTAACCAAACACCCACTCAAACAGCCACCGTCACCCATACAGCCACCGTCACCCATACAGCCATTAAACATACAGTCACTCTCACAGTCACTCACTCACCCATGCAGCCATTCACACACCCTCTCACTCACCAATACAGCCAGTTACACATACTCCCACACCCATACAGTTACTCACACACTTACTTATTCACCCATACATGTACGCATACACCCATTTAGTCACACAACCAGCCATATACACACCTACTTACACACCCATACAGCCACTCAGACATCCACTTACACACAGATACACTGTCACAGACCCACTCACATAATATGTTAGAAATAGTATCACTCATGAGTAGTACACAAAGCGAGTGAAATCTCATCCTTAACTATAGCGTCCCTGTAACCTTTGTTTTTTAGTGAATATATATATATATGTATGTATATATATATATATATATATATATATATACATATATATATATATATATATATATATATATATATATATATATATATATATATATATATATGTGTATATATATATATATATATATTCAAAACTGAATCCTGACCGCCAAACGTGGCGGAAACAGCAGGCGTGGACCTCTTCAACAAGCAGCAGTGTTTAAACACGAACCAAAGCCACAGCAAACAAAGGTGTTTTCAAAAATCCATTTTAATTGCAAAAGAATGTAAGAGCCAGTGCCCTCCCTGACGCATTCCACTGAAATATATTTATGTGCCTGCATGAATTGCTATGCGCTAGATTCATTGTTTTGCAAATGTTTGTTTGACTAAGCTAAGATGGCTGCTATATGTTGAGTTGCATCCTGGACCTTATAATTTGTACCAGTCCTTACACTATGTTTCCTAATTTTGCCATGACGTGTAGTTTCTCACATAACCGCGCCTTTTTTCAAAAAGGTACTGTGTAGTATATAAACAGCAGTTTGTCGACTTTACCACTAACAGTGAGCAAGGGCGTTCACGCCCGAAACGCGTCTGTTCGACGTTCTTTGATTTGCACCCCCGCACTTTATGTTTGATTGAATAAACAACGATGATCTAAAGACTGGCTTTGGAACTTCATTTGTAGTCTGCGCACTGGAGACAGTGCCCGGGAGGTCTCTGCTGCACTGAAACCAGTTGGAGGTATATATATATATATATATATATATATATGTGTATATATATATATATATATATTCAAAACTGAATCCTGACCGCCAAACGTGGCGGAAACAGCAGGCGTGGACCTCTTCAACAAGCAGCAGTGTTTAAACACGAACCAAAGCCACAGCAAACAAAGGTGTTTTCAAAAATCCATTTTAATTGCAAAAGAATGTAAGAGCCAGTGCCCTCCCTGACGCGTTTCGCTCCGCAAGCGGAGCTTGATCACATGACGCGTCAGGAGTAGGACGTGCATTAAATTGACATTAAAAGCCCAAGCGCCTAAAGAAACAGGACGCAAGGGTGGCATGAAAGCAAATGAACGTTAAATCAACATTCAAAACATTATTACACTCAAAATTGTTTGTTTACATAAATGAAAGCTGGGGGGCACAAAATCACTGCATAGTGCACAGAAAATTATAACTCGAGTTGGTGTGTATCAGTATAGCAATAGTAATAAAGCCTCAAAACCAAATTAGATCTCAATACTTTAACCTAGGGACTTAGATGATTAAAGTACCAAACGAAACATATATATCACAAGACCAGCATCAAAAATGATAAAAAATCAAAAAATGATAAACAGATCAATATGTGAAAACAATTCATTGCCAGTGCAATCATGATGGTCTATTTAATCTCAGTCCAAAGGTATTAATAATATTCTCGCTCAAACCAATTCATAATTTTTCTTATCATGCATGCCCCCTCAAAAGAGTGAATACAAAAAGTGCCTTCGTGCTAAAGTGCCAATGCTTAAAATTCATTGCGTAATACAATGAAAAACTTTGATAATGTCAGCGGAAGAACCATTATGAAGACCCACCCATAATACTATGCAAAAAATACAACAAACAGATTCATTTTCTTTAGTCATTTTTAGAACTATTTAGATTCAGGTCAGATGGACAATATGTCAATAAACCTCATAGAAAGTGGTGTAATTCATCAAAGGCATTAAGCCCATTTGGGGCCCGGGTGTCAAGTAATAAAATGAAAAAAGCCTCTTTTTGACGCAACAGTTTTTCACGATCCCCCCCTCTGCCTGGGTTGGCCACCGAACACAGCAAAGTGTACTTTAGATCTTTTAATTTTTTATCATGTACTGCTTTGAAGTGACGAGCCACCGGATAAGTCATATCCGAGTTAACAATGGCTCGGATATGTTGCAGGATACGCTGATGTGCAGGGAGTTTAGTGCTCCCAATATAGGATAAAGAGCATGTGCAGGTAAGTTGGTATACTACATATTCGCTGCGACATGTCAGATGTTCTTTTATGGGGATCAACTTATCATTGAAAGCCGAGGTGTAGTGGGTTCCATTCTCAGCAAATGTACAGGCACGACACGACGTGCATCTAAAAAAACCTAATTTGTTTAACCAATTGGTTTTAGGTGGCAGTTCTGGCTGTGTTCTATCTAATGCGTCTTTATATATATATTACCTACTGGCGGTCGCCAGTAGGTATATATAGTTAGGATTTTTTCTCTATGGGTTTTTTGAAAATTCTATGTCTAATAACTTTGGCGTTTGTGGACGGAATTGGCTGAAATTTTCAGGAAAATGGCACATTTTGTTTCTGAGCAGCCCTTGAAAATTTGGGGGGGGTTCGTCAAGGGGGGGCCGAGAAAAAAGGGGGGTCCCAAAACGTGTTTTTAACATTGAGTTTTCCATAGGGCGGTTGGCCTCACTTTTAGCCCGAACGGCTGAATGGATTTGCACGAAACTTGGCAAAATATTAGGGACTGGTAGCCCGATGTGCCTTTGCTAGGTCTCAATATATGTGCTCCAGTGGATTTTGAGAAATTAACGTTCAAAAAAAGATATATATCTGTAACAGCGCTCCGCTTCACGTAACGGAGGTTTGCGAAGCTGATTGGTCATTCTGTCACTGGGCTATAGTTGGGCTACATCTGGCTGATATTTGGGCTACATTTGTTTTTTTGTGTGTCTGGCGGCCATCTTTGGGCTACATTGGGCTACATTGGGCTTCATTGGGCTACATTGGGCTACATTTGGGCTCCAACATATATATAGGCCAATGTAGCCCAATATATATTTTTCAAAGTTAATTTTCGTAAAAACCACTGGAGCATATATCTTGAGACATAGCAAAGGCACATTGGGCTACCAGTCCCTACAATTTTGCCAAGTTTCGTGGAAATCCATTCAGCCGTTCGAGCTAAAAGTGAGTCCAACCGCCCTATGGAAATGAAGGAAATGAATGGGTAATTTGTAATTAGCAAATAGCTAATCGAAAACTAGGAATGGTAAAGAATCGCTATTTATTCCTTAAAGTTCGCTATTTAGGAAATGCAAAAAACTTTGATGATACATATGGCGGTTCATCTCTAACAAGATAAGAAGCATAGGGATACATTTATGATGACTGGCGCATCACCAGGGATGTGTTAGTCATTCTGTGCCGCTGTTCCGTCACCTATGGTGTGCTGCATTTACAATGCGGCGCATCATGGGGCAAAAACAGCACAGATGCGTGATGTATCTGTGCCGTAAAGGTGGCGCATTGCTGGAGTTGTATCGCAAGTGTGATGAAGCTCCAGCAAGGGTCGGGGGTGCCCCTGTCGCAGGGTTTCTGTTCTCACACAGAACTGTGGACAGAGGATTGGAACTTCGGCGAATTAGGGTGTCCCAAAACTCACGTTAGTAATCAAAAACTCCTTAGCAAGCTAGGTACAGTGTCACATTGGATATAACAAACTCTCAATGTTTAGACAATCCAGAATATGAACTTATAGTACCTCAGGATACGTGGAACTCATGAACAGTCGGTCGTTATATATTTCTTAGAAACCAGAACATGGAGTTAAGAAGAACACATGTGTATTTGAAATGTTTATTTACTAATGCCGTCTTCTCAGGCGTAGTATCTTAGATAATAGAAGTACACATATTATTAGTAGCAAAATTACCAGCATAGTTACTAGTACATAAAAAGCGAATGGTGACAGTATGTTAACATGCTGTAAATGAATAAGAGTTAGCAACACTTATAAGCAGCCGCGGGCCGTGGAGGGAGTTACGGTGGGGCAGGGAGGCGGGGAGGGGGAGGGGCAAGGTAGAGAGGGCTCCACCCTGCTTCTCCCCCTCCCCGCCTCCCTGCCTCACCGTAACTCCCTCCACGGCCCGCGGCTGCTTATATCTCACCCTCCCTAATACACATATTATATTATTTGCTAAGAAGGTCTCTTTGTGTTGGTTTAGGGCGTGCCCATACTTTAGTGTCTTAGATTTGAAGGAATCACATCAGCATACACCAGCTCTCTCTTCATGTGAACCGCATCAACTGTTGTGTATGTGTGTTCGGCAAAGCAATATAAAACTCGCCTCATGCCCAGAATTGGCAGAAGTTGCACTTATGTTATGAGTATGAAGTCGTGGAGATCAGACCTCATAACAATTCTGTATCGTGTTGTTCTTGAAACTTTAGCACTCGCTGTACAGATATAGTTTAACAAGCAAAGCAGATAGTAGAGCAATAACATATTATTCTCATGTAAACCACGATGAACTACTAGGTGGAAAGCTAAAGCAACAACTAAGTGTCGTGTGCAGAAGTTGCAAAAAAGGAAAAATGGCGTTTAAACCGGTAATGAGCCCATGCTAACTTAACACGGTGTAAAGATATCCAGGACCTAGATGACACCTCCCCATGATCCGGAAACGAACTGAATAAGATAATAGAAGTGCCATCTCATGAGAGCAGATTGCAAGTTTATATGTGGACGGTCCGCAAGGTAAAGCATTAAAAACTAGGAAAATTTAATGCTAAAGAAAAATAAAACAGCCAAGTACTTTATCGAATAATAAAAACAAATAAGTCAATGAATTGTCAATGAAATGCTAGTACTCAGCATATCAAACATGAAAAAGGTCTATGACATAACTGTGTATGCAAAATAAGCTGCAACAGCCTCCAATAGGAAGTCGCCGTCTTCATCCGAAAACAGTTCAGCCATCCAATTTAAAAGCGGAAAAGAACATACGTGCTCTCCCAGCACCGGATCCTCTATCACCATCAGAGGACAGCTCGGTGGGTTTTCAAGAAAGCTCTGTTCCAAGAAAGACTGTGCTGCCGCCAGTAAATTCCAGGGACCAAGTAGTCCATGCATCAATGCCACAGCCATAATCCTTTCGCCAGGACAAACCAACTCGTGAGTAATGATAGGAGTCATCAGCTGATTAAAGTCGACGTCAGGAGAAACCGGTCCGCAGAGACACAAATCAATGGCCCAATCGAAATCACAGGTCAGGCAGTGAAATACAGGCTGGACACAGGTGAAGTAGGAGAATCGAAAAGATAATCCATATGCCGTGCTTAATATCGCCAACGGCATTGTGCCATAATATTCTAGCATGCGATTGCGGAACAGTGTCAGCAGCTGCAGGGTGGGAGGTTGCATAGGAGGGACATCCATATTTAAAAATGTAAAAAAGCACAAGAGCGTCCACTGGTAATGCAAGTAAAAATGCCAATCCACGAACCGGAGTGGAGAAAATGGAATGAAAGGAAGCAGGGATGACTCCAAAGATTTTCTCAAATGAAGTCACGAGACCACTGGTAACAACTTTAAAAAAGTGCGCCAGGGTCTTTGTGGAGGATGCGTTAAAGATAGTCGGAACCATCTTGCTGAAATTGAAAGGCAAATCTGAATTAAAAGTATTCCTTTTATCGTAACAGTAAGTGAACGGGTTATTTGCTGCAGAAATGTTCTATTTCCTCCCACACATGAACATAGGGAGTTTTCAATCTGGCCACAAATACCCACCTTGGGACAGATTTCAACGGCATGGCAAGAATAAGAGCTCTTTTGTCTCAGAGAGAGGTGGCCTTGAGTTCGGCCCGTGAAACTTTCGTGCTTCACATAGCGAACACCCGTACAGAGGTGCAGACCCTTTTCAATTAACTCAGAACAATCTTCATTATTGAGCATCAAATAACTACCATTTTCCAACAACTTGAACGTGGGGATGATAGCAGGAACTGGCGTGCCTTGCAACACGCAAGCCATATTTGGTCGGTGTTTGTTGCATGAACCGTGTAACTGTATGTGCCTACACATTAGTGAATGATCTGGCGTCTCAGTGCATTCCTCTCCATTCAGATAAACTTCTTGATCATCTTTGAAACATCTGTATGTGTATGGAAGCGACCAGACCTCATGAAGAAAAGCACTACCTAAAGGTTCATAACGACCTATTGGTATATATTTCATACAATTTGAAAACTTATATAAAGCAAAAGGCAGCGTTATTAAACCGTAGATAAGGCACGTTGCCAAAAAACCCGCAATCCTCTGCTGATGATGTCACTGAGCATGTCATGAATGATGTAATATGTGACATCATCAGCAGTGGATTACGGGTAATAGTATCTCTAGTTTACTCCCCTATAGCTGTCTTTCTTTTAACATAAGTGTCTGTTTCCTTCCCTTATACTTACTGTTTTTGGTTTGCTTCTAGTTCGCGTACCGGCGAGCGAACTGGGAAGCGAACTAAGAGAAATAGAGGTTGGCACAGTTCCAAATATTGTACCAATTTTTTAATAACGGGGAGGTAGTTCTGAAAAGAACTTTTTTTTTATTGTTTTTGTTGTTTTATATTTTTTTTATTATTTTTCGGAACATTTTTTTACTTTTTTTGAATTTTTCTGAAGTTTTATATTTTTTTGGGTTTTTCTTGGAGGGGGCAATGAAAACGATTCATTGTAAAGGGCTCAACAGGAGCAACAAAACAAAAAAAGAAGTATTTATTATTTTGGGCGTTTCGTACAAACTTGCATATGATAGTCAATAGCTCTGTTGATCAGAGTGATGCTTTTTTCTCCGTAGGAAATGAATCCATCGCAAAATACGCAGGTGTGTTTTACTTCACCAAATTTCATTTGTATATTTGGCACCATCTCCCTGCCCTCTGGTCCCGTTACTTCCGGTACAACAGATCTTCTGGCCATAATAGGGAGATTATCTAGGTCGTTCCGAAACTGTGCAGCACTGTAGTTGTTAGGATGCCACCTAGTCATATGGCGATGCATTGTGTAGTTTCCGAAACTGTATTTTTTCTCGGTTCCTCTGGACAGTCTATCTTGACATATAAGGCAAGTTACGTATCTTGCATTTACTTTTTTCTGACCTTTGGGAATTTTAAAAAATTGCCAAATGAAGTTTTCTTTCCGGTGAGACGTCCTGGGCTGCTCAGGCAAAAACTGCCTCTCTTCGTGCTCGTCGTCCTGTTCCTCTTCTTCTTCTTCTTGTTGAATTATAACTTGAGCAGGTGGTCCACTCTTCCTTGGATGTGGTGGAGGTGGTGGGGAAGCACCAGCTGAAGCTACTAAAGAAGCCATTGCTCAGTGATCACAAAGGGTCTTTCTCTCACAATGATGAAAGTCAGAGTGAGGAAAGAAGGAGGGATTTTCATCATTTGGGAAAAACAAGAGTTCTCAACCAATCAAAAGTGTTCATTTTAGATTATATGACCTAGTCTTACATCATTAGGAAACCAAAAGTGAAATGAACCAATGAAAAGTGTTATTACCAAGTCACATGACTTGCTGTGTTTACGTTAAGCGCTTTGCAGGGCCTCCCGGTTTGCTTCCAGAAACCTGCGCTTTGCGACTCGCTTCGCGTACCAGTTCGCTAACGTAGCACGTCATATGACGTATCACGCGACAACGTGAAACGTCATGCGGACGGGAGGCGTCACGATGTTGTTTTCTAACGCGGCACTTGCGGTAAAGAAACGTTTACCGGCTCGCGGTCTATTTCGCGGCATCAAGGTCAGCTAACGGGAAGCTTCCCGATTCGCGAAGCGGGAACGAAGAAAAAAAAATATTAAAAAAAAAAATTATTCATAAACATATAAAATATATTTTTGGATTTAAAGAAGAATACATTTTACAGCTACAGATATTAGCTGTTAAAAAACCAATGAAATTCACAGAAAAACCCATAGGTTATAGACCATATATAGTTAGGAATTAGCATTTACAAAACCTTGAAAATTCACTGAAAAAACCACAGGTTATAGACCATATATAGTTAGGAATTAGCATTTAGAAAACCTTATTTTACTCACACAAAACCATTGAAATTCCATATATAGTTAGTTGCACTAACTATATATCGTGCACCCGCAATCCACTGCTGATGATGTCACATATTACATCATTCATGACATGGTCAGTGACATCACTGATGACATCACTGATGACATCTCAAATGACATCACTGATGACATCACTGATGACATCTCATTTGACATCAATGACCACATCACTGATGATATCATTCATGTGACAATACAATGCATCTCCTCACATTTTAATATAACCTCTGTTTCACCCAGTGTGAAAAAGAGAGTATAATTTTTGAAACCATTGACACACCAATACTAGTTACTACATACGCACTCACTGATTGCTACATCTACACACACCTTCACTCATTCACCCATACAATCATTCATACATACAATCACTCATCTTTACAACACTATCATATGCACTCATACACCTATACAGACACTCACAGTCTGCCACTCATCCATGGAGTTACTCACACACCTAGTCAGTCCTGTAAAGAATCAATGACACTTCCATTTTCTTGTCTATACAGTTAAACATAGAGCACCTTACATTTTCAAACATATACTAACACATACTTACCTTCTTATACAATCATTGATACAAGTACAGATTGATCTGCACAGAGTCACACACCTCCCAGCTAGCCACACACACACTCAGTCTCCCATACAAATACTTGGGCAATCAATCAATAACCCATATAGTTACTCATATAGCTACTGATCAACACATGCAGCAGTTTACAGAACAACAGACATAATGATGCACAAATTAAGACAGTTTAGTCACTAACCCATGCAGTCAGTGAGACACATTTAATCACTCACTCATACAGTCAGTCATGCACCTACTAAATTCTTCGTCCAGACACTTACACATCCACTCATTCTTCAATATGTAAGACATATTTAAACTTTATAGAAACAAAAAATCACTGGATGTTGTTATCAGTGATGTCATCAGTGATGTCATTTGAGATGTCATCAGTGATGTCATCAGTGATGTCACTGACCATGTCATGAATGATGTAATATGTGACATCATCAGCAGTGGATTGCGGGTGCACGATATATAGTTAGTGCAACTAACTATATATGGAATTTCAATGGTTTTGTGTGAGTAAAATAAGGTTTTCTAAATGCTAATTCCTAACTATATATGGTCTATAACCTGTGGTTTTTTCAGTGAATATATATATATATATATATATATATATATATATATATATATATATATATATATATATATATATATATATATATATATGTACCACTATCATTGCTTGATTTGATTTGATTTGATTTATCCATTTGTAGAGCGCGCGAATGCCCAAGGGCGTCTTAGCGCTGTGATTTACCTCTGACTCTTGGAGATGTTAATTAGGGATATGCTGAGAAAAGCCACGTTTTAACTTCCTTTCTGAATGATTTCAATGATGGACTGTTTTTTATATCTAGCGGTAATTGGTTCCAGGTTCTTGCCGTGTATACCAGGAAACTTCTTCCGCCCCAGTTCGCTCTCTTGAATCTTGGTACCATGATTGTTTTCTTTTGGCTGGATCTAAGAAGTCTATTTGGCTCATATAGTTTTAGATGAGTTTTTTAAAAATTGTGATCCAGTTCCATTGATTGCTTTATATGCTAGGCATAATATTTTGAATTGTATCCTCTTTTCGATTGGTAACCAATGTAGATTTCTGAGTTTATGGCTGATTCTTTCGAATTTTGGTATCCCTAATATCAGTCTGGCTGCTGCATTCTGCAGACGTTGGAGTTTGATTAAGATTTTCTTCCTGGCTCCAGCATATAGGCCATTCCCGTAGTCCAGTCTGGACAAAGCTAATGCTGTCACCACTGTCTTACGTGAGTCATGTGGTAGGTAGGGTAGAATTTTTTTAATCATTTTTAGAATGTACCACAGTGATGATGCCAGTTTATTTGCTTGGGCATCAAAGGAGAGATTTGTATCTAAAGTGATTCCTAGATTTTTCACCTTGTCTGTTGGTTCGGGACATCCTCCTAGTTCTTTTGGCCACCATGAGTGGGTCCATATTTTTGTGTACCCTCCCAATATCATGACCTCACTTTTATCCCCGTTTAGTTTTAGACAATTTGTTCTCATCCATTGGCTGATTTGTACCATGCAGATTTGAAATTTTTCTGCTGTGTTCTCTACGTCTTTATTTATTGAGACCACAATTTGGGTATCGTCAGCGTAGGATATTGGGGTGAAGCCGCAGTTCCTTATTAGTTGTGCAAGGGGGGTTACGTACAAATTAAAAAGAGTGGGGCTCATTGAAGAGCCCTGCGGGACTCCACATGGTAGGTTAAATTGGTTGGATTTTACCTCTCCCGATTCTATTGAGAAGGTTCTATTCTCTAGATAGGAGGTGATGAGTGCACAAGCCGATTCATGTAGTTGTGCTGTTTTCAGGCGTGTTATGAGGATTTCATGGCTGACTGTATCGAAGGCCGCCGATAAATCAAGTAGTATCAAGGCGGCCTTCGATCCGTTGTCCAGTACTTGCCTGAGTTCCTCCACTGCTGTAATGAGGGCAGTTTCTGTTCCGTGCCCTTCACGGAAGCCGTACTGCGAATAGTCCAGCCAGTTGCCGTCCAGTAGGTATCGGGATAATTGTTTGTTTAGTAGTTTCTCTAAAACTTTGGCGGCAAAAGGGATCCTGGCTATTGGTCTGTAGTTGTTCGGGTTTTCGCAGTCCAAGTTAGGCTTTTTTAGAAGTGGTCTGATCGATATCATTTTCCAATCATCGGGAAAGATGTTGGTTTTAATGATTTGGGAATAGAGTTTTTCTAGTGTTATACTCAGTTGTTCAGAGCAGATATGCATTATTTTGGATGGACAGGGATCCATTGGGCTACCCGAGTTAATGGTGTGGATCTCTCTATGGATCTCTTACATTGTCGGGGGAGTGAATAGGAAAGAGGTGGTAGAATCTGGGTCCTTGCTCACTGGGGTTAATGTCTGTAATGTGTCCCTTTTTGATAATTCTGTGTTATGGTTTTTAAAGGAGTCATATACTAGTGATACTTTGCTGACAAAAAATTCCCCTAACACATTGCAGAAGTCTGAAGATAGTACTTCTGAGTTGTTATTCTCAAATTTTGATAGTTTTTTAACCGTGTCGAATAGAGTTGTACTTGAATTTTTAGATTCATTGATTTTATGGATAAAGTATTTACTTTTTTCTGTTATGATTAGTTTTTTATAACATGCTAATGTAGCTTTATATTCTTGTTTAAGATGGGTGTCATAATTAGTTCTCCACTTTTTTTCCGCTCTTCTACATGTCTGTTTCTGGATTTTTAGTGCTTCCGAGAACCATGGCTGTGAGGGGGTTTTTCTTTTTAGAGTAGTTTTCTTTCGTGGGACAGTTATCTCCACTGCATTCTCTATCCATTCGTTAAATTGTTTGCAGGCTATATTACAATTTTCGTGAAATGTAGGGTATGATGATTGAAGTGTGTCAATGAATGCCTGATCATCCAGTTTAGACCAGTCAAGGTACGTTGTTTGTTTGATATGTTCCATAGGTCTTCCAGTGTCTTCTTTGATTTCTAAAGTAGATCTATTTAGTTTGTGGTCTGACCACGGGATAGGGATGGTATCCTTTTTTATTAGACTTGTACATGAAGTGAAAATACCGTCCAATGTGTGGCCGGCAACATGGGTATCCATGTGTACTTTTTGTTTTAGATCAAAGTTTGACATTGCATCAATGAATGGGGCTATCTTCGGGTCGGAGATTTTTTCTAGATGGAGGTTAAAATCTCCTAAAACTGTGTAGTCTGAACTAGTCACACTGGATTTGCCAGTGCATTTATTTCCTGTCACCACCCATTGCTGCTCATTCCCTGTTACAACTGCAAAGACTTCTGGTTCTGGGAGTCCCCTTTCGGTAAAACCTCTTACAGAGCAAAAAAATGTGCAACTTGTGCTCTTGTGAAAAACATGCAGTTTTAAAGTGCTTATTATTGTGACAGTGCAAAGACTGCTTATATTTAATGTTAAAAATGTGCAGTTCCTTAAAACTTGAGAGGAGTTAATACTTTCACGTTTTACTTCAAACAATCCTTTCTGTACAAACATGTTTAACAATTCTTAACCATGCTATGTCCCTTATGAACCAGTGCAAAAACAACAGTTGATGGACAGAATGCAGAACAATGTCATACATTCAACCCAGTACAGAGATCTGGGCCTAAATCCATTGTTTTTTTGCACTCCACACCACTCCAGTTCAGACATGGCCATATGCAAATCAGCTTTGACCCTCTGCCTTATGGGAACAGTCCAGACCGAACTGCCAAGCCATGTCTTCCCTGGACCGGAATCAAGCATCCTCGGGCTGGCTTGGTGAGCAAAATAACGATGGATTAAACCCAGATCTGTGGCTGGGGGTGAGTGTTTTGCCATTGTGCAACATTCCGTCCATCATCTTGTGTGTTTTGCCTTATGAACCAGAGCATATATGTATATATATATATATTTTTTTTTTACAACAAAACCCCTCCATTTAGAAGATGAAGAGGCCACTCAGGGAATCCTTTTGGAAACACTTTAATGGACAGCTTTAGGCATGATACATTTCGCTATTACTGCCTTCGTCGGATGCCACTGCTTCCAGGATGTTAATCCCAACCACGCCTTTTGAAATATCCTGCAACCCTCCCATTGGTGGGGGCAATCACTACCGCAGATCATGTGCTCACACACCAGTTGCAGCATGATTGAAACTACAGCTCCCAAAGCTCTCCATTCCTGGGTAAGTGCTGCGTGGGGAGCCTTAACAGTTAACGCCCAATTAGGCTGGGCTGTGCAGGGCAAGGTGCGGAAATCCCAATTTAGACAAGTCCCGGTTTTGTTATGTCCTAGTGCTTCCTCGGGTCCCCTTTACGTTCTAGCCCCCAATTCAAGTGTCTGCCGGGCCACAGGCTGTAATTACAGCGAATCCCAGCCTCTCGTGGAGTCACGAGTTGCACCTGGCAGCAGCCCTTGCTTGGCTTGCACTATGAGGCGGACGGAGCAATTCCAATACCTTGGACGATAGAAAAACAGCAGATGCAGACACCAGTTATGCTCCAGCCAACTTGCAGAACGGGGCCTTTTTTTCACGTCTCTGGCTGACGCGGTAAATATTCATAACTAAACCCCTCCATTTAGAAAAAGAATAGGCCACTCTGGGAATCCTTATGGAAAAACTTTAATGGAGAGCTGTAGGCATGATGCATCTCAGCTATTACTGCCTTCGTCGAATGCCACTGCTTCCAGGATGTTATCCCAACCACGCCTTTTGAAATGTCCTGCAACCCTCCCATTAGTGGGGGCACTCACTTCCCCAGATCATGTGCTTGCACACCAGTTGCAGCATAATTGAAACTACAGCTCCCAGAGTTCTCCATTCCTAGATAAGTGTTGCGTGGGGAGTCTTAACAGATATATGCCCAATTAGGCTGGTGCTGTGCAGGGCAAGGCGTGGAATTCCCAATTTAGACAAGTCCCGGTTTTGTTATCCCCTAGTGCTTCCTCTGGTCCCCTTTAGGTTCTAACCCCCAATTCAAGTGTCCGCCGGGCAGCAGGCTGTAATTACAGTCAATCCCAACCGCTCGAAGAGTCACGAGCTGCATCTGGCAGCAGCCTTTGCTTGGTTTGCACTGTGAGGCGGGCTGGAGCAATTCCAAAACCTTGGACGACAGAAAAACTGCTGATGCTGACACCAGTCTTTTCACGTCCCTGGCTGACGCGTAAATATTCACAACAAAACCCCTCCATTTAGAAGAAGAAGAGACCTCTCGGGGAATTTTTTGGGGAAACACTTTAATATATAAGACTGGACCATATAAGTTGTGCTTCAGGACTTTATCTGTGTGTATATTTTGAGTTTTGTGGATCCATACTGAATAAGTCTTATAGACTGGCATTTTGTTTGGGTCGGGCCAAGACAATTGTATTTTACTAGATGAAATTATCTATATACATATTTATATGTATATTTATATCTATATTTATATATTTAAAGTGAAATATTCATATGTGAGTACTCTGTTGTTTAGACATTATATGAAATATATGACATTTTGTTACGCATTTATGCAACAAATTTGATCATTCTCCTAATGGCATTGTGAGAAAAATAGGGTGGTTTGCTATGCACTGTCACTTTATTGAGTATATATAGCACTGTCACAAAAAAACAGCAAAAATATTTAATCCAATGAGCTTACCAGAAGCGCGTCCTGTGAGCAAGTCCCCTGCGAGGGACGAAACGCGTAATGGCTGTTGTAGCGCTAGCTATGGTACCTGAATAAAGTTTAGCTGACGAAGCCACAGTGGTCTGTGCTCTTTTCCTGCCGAGGTAACCGGGCTGTTTGAGAAGAGTTTTCCTGCATATATATTTTAATAGATATACAGTATATATATATATATATATATATATATAAAGTTGTCGCATAGCCTCATCTTTGTATTGTTGTCTTGTTTGAAGGACGATATTTCCGCCTTTGTCAGGCGGTTTGATTATTATAGACATATCATTCATTAGGTTTTCCAATGCTACTTTTTCTGCATTTATTATAGTACTCCTTTTTCCATGACCTTCTTTCCTGGACCTGAACTTCAAAAAGGCATTTATCATGGCATCAGAAAACACGTCAATTGCATCCGGTGGAATTTGAGGGTTAAAGACGGATGTAGGTTTAAAAGGGCTCTCCTCTCTATCTTTCTCAATGCCTATTTGTATCGCCCTTTCCACTATGTTGGTTTCCGAATGCAACACATCCTCCAGTTCCAATCTCAAATTCTCCATTGACTCAATCCCAGATAAGACTTTTCCGGTCAATATATCTGTGGCTGTTGCTCTCATAGCCCCTGCTTTGACATTTTTGATATGTGGCCCCAGCTTCAAATACTTATGTAGCTTTAATTTTTGAATGAAGCAAAAGAGATCAATTCTAGTTTGTGTATATTCCAGGCCGCTGCTTGGACAAAATGTTAGTCCCAATCTAAGTACTTTAATTTCCGCGTCCATCAGGGTCCTATCGCTCAGATTGACTACAGTGAGATTGGTACCATCTACTGCCACTTGTTGAACTTCTTCTTGCGATTTGGCCAAGATGGTGCTCTTCCTCTTCCTGCCCCCTCCTGCACGGCCGGTTTTTCTTCATTTCCTTCTGGGGGCTTGTTCTTCCCTCCCCGCAGCCATGATTGGCGAATGACTTTGAACTCGTCGTGAAAAAGAGTATCTCCTCTTCCCCCCTCCACTGTTTTTCCAATTTGGTCATCACCAGACTCGTTTTCAGTAACCTCAGATTCTGATGTTTCTATTTGAGGTATTGCTGTTTGCTTTGTTCTTTGATTTAGTTCCTTCCTTGGGGCATCACATTTTTGTGCAAATGTCAAAACTTGTCCACAGAGGTAATCATTCTCATCTCTTATAAATTTCTCCTGTTTTCTATCTTTAATTTTTTGTTCCCCGGGAGGATTAAACAGAAGAGTTAGCTGTACATTTGGGATCATAAACAGATGTAATTTGTATTTCTATTTGTACTCAGACACGATGAATTTGGTACTCAAGTCTATGGTAATTGATTTTAGACCCCTCGGTTTCTGTTGCAATGAATTGAGCGTAATAATCAAGTATTTGAGCATGCGAACACGGATTAAATCACTATTGACTGTGATATTACGTGTATAATGGAAAGGTTAACAGAAGGGACATTAGCTGATACACGGCTAGATTGTAGAGGAACATGACAAAGATTTTTTCATGAGTTAATCATGAGAAGGTTATCGTATCAAAGATATGATTATTTCATTAGGAATGTTATATGAAGCATATTTGTCATGCGTGTAATTTTGCATTATAATATTGTGCAACATTGTTTGCAAGGTTGGATTTACTACTTTAAAATGGCGCCCAAGATAGCATAGGGGTGCGTGTCCCTTCTCTATTTCCATATCTAAAGAGAATGTTTTTAAACATGCTTCCTTCAGTGTGTCATGAACACCGAGGAAGGCGCTTCACCGAAACGCGTCTGTTCACTGCCTGCTAAATAAAGTTTCTGAAGCATCCCCGGGAGTGCGGTAATTCTTTTGAAAACAAGGAGTTAGAGCGTGAATATATATATATATATATATATATATATTACCTACTGGCGGTCGCCAGTAGGTATATATAGTTAGGATTTTTTCTCTATGGGTTTTTTGAAAATTCTATGTCTAATAACTTTGCCGTTTGTGGACGGAATTGGCTGAAATTTTCAGGAAAATGGCACATTTTGTTTCTGAGCAGCCTTTGAAAATTTGGGGGGGGGTTCGTCAAGGGGGGGCCGAGAAAAAAGGGGGTCCCAAAACGCGTTTTTCCCATGTTAATTTCCATAGGGCGGTTGGCCTCACTTTTAGCCCGAACGGCTGAATGGATTTGCACGAAACTTGGCAAAATTGTAGGGACTGGTAGCCCGATGTGCCTTTTGTAGGTCTCAATATATGTGCTCCAGTGGATTTTGAGAAATTAACGTTTAAAAAAAGATATATATCTGTAAGCGCGGACCAGGCAGCGCACTGGTTCGCGGACTTTTCGCGCAACGGAGCTTTGTGAAGCGAAGCTGATTGGTTCTCCGGCGTCTGTCAACATTCCAAACAGTCCGTAGCGGCCGCCATCTTGTCTCTCGGTAGGATCGAGAGACAAGAGGAGGCGAAAGCGAAGGGGCAAATGACCATAAGGGGGAATAGTAGATCCTCGCTGACCCCCTAGGTTTGATGTGGAGGTTTTAAAAGGGCCCCGCGGGGCAAAAAAAAAAATAATAATAATAATCGAACGGCTGAATGGATTTGCACGAAACTTGGCAAAATTGTAGGGACTGGTAGCCCGATGTGCCTTTGCTAGGTCTCAATATATGTGCTCCAGTGGATTTTGAGAAATTAACGTTCAAAAAAAGATATATATCTGTAACAGCGCTCCGCTTCACGTACTTTTCGCGTTACGGAGGTTTGCGAAGCTGATTGGTTTTTCGGCGTCTGTAAACATTCCAAACAGTCCGTAGCGGCCGCCATCTTGTCTCTCGGTAGGATCGAGAGACAAGAGGAGGCCAAAGCGAAGGGGCAAATGACCATAAGGGGGCATAGTAGATCGTCCCTGACCCCCTAGGTTTGATGTGGAGGCTTTGAAAGGTTCTCGCAGGGCAAAAAAATATATACCGTTTTTTTAGTTTTTTTGCGTGGAGTGCGCTCGGTTCGCGAACCGGGAAGCGTTCTGGGGAGCGTACTTTCTTGAAAATTAGTGAAAAAAGTTAGAGTACAATAATAATTGTGAGTGATCAGATGTAGGGTAGCTCTGAGAAGAGCTTTTGGGTTTATGGTACATTTAGGTACTTATAAGTAGGTACCAATGCACATTCTTAAATTCAGAGTGAAAACTCTGTTGCCCTCATCTGAGAAGTGAACTCCATCTCCTCTGTAGATATCTTGCATGTAGTAACGCAAGTTATTGTTGTACAGGGAGCCCATTCCATGGTCTCTCATGTAAGCTGAAACAGATTTGTTTACATGCTTCCTCGATTTCTCAATTTGTGGACAAAATTGGTTCGACCACCTCCATTTCTGTCTTTGGCATATATTTGAATATACCAAGGCAGTCTGAGGAAAAAGTGCCATCAATTGCTCAAAGGTGTCCTTTAAAAGCATTTCCAGACCTACCCCAGTCAAAGTGCCCAAATCATTACCTCCACAGTGCACAATTAACAGGTCAGGTTTTGGCAAATGCATAAAGGTTTTCACCAATGGTATCAATTGGTGACATTTTAATCCTCTGTGGCCAAACCACTTAATTTCCACATCTTGTAAATTGAGGTTAGGTAAATTCCTGTTTTCAGCGTACCTTTGAGCCCAATAGATGTAGCTATGTCCAACAATCCAGACAGAAAACATGGCGAGAGAAGGTTCTCCTGCAGTCAGATGAAGTGTGGCAATGAAATGGCAGTTGAAAAAATGAGAGTGTAAAATGAAAAAAACTGAGGAGTTTCTGTGTTAATGAAGCAGTAAGAGTGATTGGTGGATTTTGATTGCTGAAAACAGAAAGTTAGTGTGCATGGATGAGTTCGTTGAAAGATGTATTTTGAGTGGCGAAGAAAAAATCATTAAATGAAAGAATGCTTTGGATATGCAGGTGCACTGAGAGTTCAGAGTTCAATTGCAACATTGTTGTGTGAGAGGTCTTGCAAGAGGTGGTTGCTATGCAGAAAAAGCAGAGAGGGGGCAGAGGGGGGAAGGGTTTTGCTTTGAAAAAAAGTGAGGGAAGAGTTTTGATTGGGTGACATGAGAGATCTGTGTGAGGAATTACAGCATTTCTGTGCTTTTGATAGCTGCAGACTCTGGAGTGCATACCTTTTGCTCTGCTGAAGACAAATTGGTGTGTTTCTGAGACTGTTTTGAAACTCAAAGTATTTGCTAAGGTGAGAAAAAAATTCTTTAATTTAGATAGAAAATAGTGTGCTTTAAGGAGAAAATTATGAAGAAAGTTGTGTTTTTCAAATGTTGCTTTGTCTCAAGTGTTTCACAAATAGATTTTGTTTCTTTGAGAAATTGTAATTGGAGAAAATGTGAAGTATTAGTACTGACAGGGTTTTTATGTGCATAGGAGCTGTGGAGTGTTTTCAAATTATGACTTGTAAATCGTTTTTGAGAAAAAGCAATGGTTTTAATATTGATGAGAAGGACATAATGGTGTCTGCTTCTTTATAAGGTAATTGAGAGTCTCTGATGTTATTTTTCCCATTTCAATGTAAGAAGTTTGTCTGTGGAGCAAATTGCTTGTAAATATGCTCCCACCTGTGCATGGCAAATTTAGATTTTGAATGTTTCCGTTACATAGGCATGTTAAAGGTGACTGAAACATGCTGCAAAGGCAATCAAAAAATGCTTTTATGTGTCTTAAGGACATTTTAAGTCATTTCCCCATGTGCAGTGTTTTCAAATTATGAGTTGAAAATCGTTTTTGAGGTAAAGGAATGTTTTCAAAATTTATGTGCGCCATATGACCCCAAATTTTTTTTTCAGGGGTGCAGCAGGGTGTTCTTGAGATACCCCTGCACCGTCGGAAAAATTCGTAATTTGCGATGAGGTAATTGCTAATCGCAAATTGCACCTTCATTCCTATGGGCCTCCTGCTGCATGGAAATGAATGGGTAATCTTGCTGAAATGCAAAGTCGAATCTGTATTTAAAAGGGTCTGCACCTCTGTACGGGTGTTCGCTATGTGAAGCACGAAAGTTTCACGGGCCGAACTCAAGGCCACCTCTCTCTGAGACAAAAGAGCTCTTATTCTTGCCATGCTGTTGAAATGTGCTCCCAAGGTTGGTATTTGTGGCCAGATTGAAAACTCCCTATGTTCATGTGTGGGAGGAAATAGAACATTTCTGCAGCAAATAACCCGTTCATTTACTGTTACGATAAAATGAATACTTTTAATTAACCCAGAACAATCTTCATTATTGAGCATCAAATAACTACCATTTTCCAAGAACTTGAACGTGGGGATGATAGCAGGAACTGGCGTGCCTTGCAACACGCAAGCCATATTTGGTCGGTGTTTGTTGCATGAACCGTGTAACTGTCTGTGCCTACACATTAGTGAATGATCTGGCGTCTCAGTGCATTCCTCTCCATTCAGATAAAGTTCTTGATCATCTTTGAAAATCTGTATGTGTATGGAAGCGACCAGACTTGATGAAGAAAACCACTACCTAAAGGTTAATAACGACCTATTGGTATATATTTCATACAATTTGAAAACTTATATAAAGCAAAAGGCAGCGTTATTAAACCGTGGATAAGGCACGTTGCCAAAGCAGTCAACCTTTTGGATTTATACTGGAAATGTTAAAGGAAGAATTACGGAGTAGGGCCTGTAAATCTTTAATAGACAACGAGTAAAATTACTCCAACCATCGTATTCCTCTAACTCCGGGATAGTAGGGGTGTTTAATTTTTTAGAAGTAGCCAATCCAAAGCATTTGGTCTGGGAAATTGTTTCATTCACAAACAACATATGTTTTGGGATGAGACATGCACGGTGGAAAGCCTCAGTGCCTTGTACCTGCCAGGTTCGTGAACCCCAAACTGATGTAGATCCTGGATATTTTTACTCTGTATTACGTTAGCATGGTCTCATTACTGGTTTAAACGCCATTTTTCCTTTTTTGTAACTTCTGCACACGACACTTAGTTGTTGCTTTAGCTTTCAGCCTACCTGCGTCAAGATCTATGCCTGCTTCAAGCAGGCGCAGGGTTTTGATGTAGCTTTGTCCTATCTGATTGTAAATGCGGCACACCGTGGGTGGCAGAGCAGCGGTGCACGTTAACTGGTGCATCCCTGGGGATGTGCTAGTTAATATAAATCTGCCCCTTTACATTTAATTATGTGCAGGGGACACAGAGTAGGTGAGGTTTATCCAAGGTTAAGAAGAGATGAGTCCTGTTCAGTGAAAAATTGGAGATAGGCTTCAGTATATTATATACTTAAGTAGTGTGTTAAGTTTTTGATGACTGTTATTAATTTACTGTTGGGTAATAGTGGTTAATAACATTTTTTATTATATTTTACCACAGATTCAACTGCAGATTATTTCAAGATTTTAGGATGCCTAGCAAAGAAAGAGTAAGAAAGGCTGGAAAACGTCAAAGACAGCAGGAGCATGGAATATTGCAGCAGTCCTCTAACAAAAAGATGTGTCAAGTCACCAAGAAAGCACCGGGTAAGAGTCGAAAAACAGTCATAGGAAAAATGTGTAGTAAAAAAAATATTACTACAGAAAATGTTTCACTCCAGAAAAGGAGAATGAATTCAAATGGTAAGGAAAGGCCAATGAGAAATGTTACTGCTAGAGTAAGAGATAACTCTATGCATGAAAGTAGAAGGAAACAACAGTTTAGGGATATTCGTAAACGAATGTTCCGCAACAGGATAATTGGGAATTTGTTAAAAAATATTAAGAAAGGTCAGCAGAAAGTGGTTTTTTATAAGAGAAAAAAAATAGTTGAGAAAGTTATTGATCAGGCATTTGAAATTAAACGTAAGTTATTTATTTTGACAATCAATAGAATTAGGAAGCTAAACAAGGTAATTTATGATTTCAAAAGAAATAGTAGATGGAAGAGAATAGTTAATCGTAGTAATTTTTGTGAAGTTTTTTCTGGAGAATGGATGCATAGTTCAAGCTCTGAGGCATTTTTTAATGAGGAGAGTTATTTCCAGGATAATGATTTGGTGCATGCAGTTGACACCAGTGGTCGAGCTTATGAAGTGAAAGATGGTTGTCCAGTTGAAAAATAAAAACTTGTGAGAACAGAGATAGAAGAGGTGTTAGGTAATGAGGTTTTAGGGAGACGTCCTAAGGGTCCTGTGTACACCTGGAAGTGTAGTAGTATTTGCAGTGTACGACAGGATTCCATCAATTTGCTTTGTGATTTTATACGGTCATTTAGTAAGAAAAGTTTGAAGCAGAAAATGAAGTTGTTGCAAGAATTAGATCCTTGCAGAGTGAGAGAAGTGATAGGTTTGCATGGTCATTCACTGGCTTGTCTTTCCAGGAGAGTATGCCAGAGTGTTTTTCATCATTTCAGGATGCTAGCAGTGCATCATAATAAAGTGAGGAAATTAGTTAGAATGTTGTATTATGCTAAGAGTCCAGCAATTATGCTAAAACAATTATGCGCTGCTCTTTTGCATGGTTCTGAAATAGATGTGAAGAATATATGTGAAGAAATTGAGTTTTGTTACTTTGGAAGTAAAGAGGAGAATGTTGAAATTGACCAAGAAGAAGAGAGTAATGTGGAAGATAGTGTACAGGTTTCCAGTACAGATAATTTCCAGAGGGAAATTGCGACGTTTGAGGTGAAATCAAGTGAGAGGCCAAATTTCACTTGTGTGTGTTGTCGACGCACTTATTATAAGAATCAGACTAAGTTAGTGGATTTATATGGAAAAAGTGAAAGGGAAAATAATAGTGAATGGAAGGATTTTCCAACATACTTGATGGTAGAAAATTGTTTTGATTTGGGATTGGATCAACGTGTGTGTACTTATTGTTGTAACAAATTAAATCAAAACCAGATGCCTGCTAGAGCAGTTCATAATAATCTGGAATTGGTTGAAATTCCTTCTGAATTGAAGGATTTAAATACTTATGAATCTATTTTGATTCAAAGTATCCATCCCTTTCAGGCTATTGTAAGAATGGAGCCAAAGACAGGGAAATTGCCTCCATCAGATTTACAGAGAGGATTAAAGGGAAGAGTTGTTTATTTGCCTCTAGATTTGAAGAAAAACATTAACACAATTGGAGTAGAAAAAGTGGAAGAGGAACCTCTGGTTATCTTAGTTAATGGGGTTCCGACAAAGAATAAGAAAATATGGCAAGATTTAGTAGATGTTAGGAAAGTCAAAAGGGCAACATTGTATTTGAAAAAATATAATAAATACTATAAAAATGTATATGTTGCAGAAGAGGAAGTAAGTGAGGAAGAGGATAGCGATTTGTGTGCTGGTCAAATTGAGAAAGTAGAACCCTGTACTAGTGAAGAAATATATGAACATTATAGTGTTCATCCTTTGCATTCCAAGGAAGTCATGGGGAATGCTATTGAGTTGTTTCAAATGAAACAAGCGAAAGGGAGTCCCATTAGTGTTTGGGAGGAAAGTTTGGAAGCTCGGTGTTTCCCACAGCTTTTTCCAACAGGTCAGGGAGGAAGATATGATGAGCGACCTCATCAAATTCCTGCTTCTGAATACCGGACTTTGCGATTGTATGCAGGAGATCCTAGGTTTCGACAATGCATTCCTTATTTGTTTCATCTCCTGTTTGAAAGCGATCTGTCTGGACTGTCATATGCAGTGAACCACATCTTGAAAAGTGGTATACACATGCAAAACATCTCGGCAAGTGACTTTATGGATAAAGTCAATGTCCAAGACAGTATTTTGGATTCTCACCTGATTAATCTCATGGCGTGTCAGCGTGGTACTAATGAGTACTGGTACCGTCGTCATGGTGATTTAAAATGTATGCTGAGGAACTTAGGAACTCCCACATGGTTCCTCACTTTGAGCTGTGCTGAGTATGGCTGGGAAGACTTACTTGAATTTCTACGAGAGGCAAATGCTAACGTAGAAAACATCGAATTCAAGACACCCGGAGAACTGTGCTCTTTGGATCCAGTCAATGTATGTAGGTACATCAATCATAGATTTGAAGGTATGATGTCTTTCATCATGAATAAGAAGAATCCACCTCTTGGAGAGGTGTTGGATTTCTTCTGGAGGAAGGAGTACCAAGCAAGAGGTGCTCCTCATATACATATGTTGCTGTGGATCAAGGATGCACCTAAATTTGGAACGGATGCAGACGACTCAGTGATGAGTTTCATAGAACAGTATTCTACGTGTGCTGTTCCAAACGCAAAGGAGAAAAAAAGCCTAAGAGAAAAAGTTCTACGTTTCCAAAGCCATCGATGTGGAAAGTACTGTCGTCGTAAATTCCGGAACAAAGACAAGTTCTACACCAAATGTCGTTTCGGCTTTCCACGATCGGTGATTTCTAAAGGAAGAGTGAACAGTTTGATGTCTTCGCTGCGACATAATGTGATGAAGAAATCACCTAAAAACACATACAATTTGAAGAGGAACGAAGAGTCTAAGTACATCAACGACTACAACCCGGTGATTTTGTCCATGTGGAATGCTAACATGGATATACAGTTTGTGGCTGATAACTGTATGGCTGTGGCTAGGTATGTGACATCTTACATCACCAAAAAAGAGAAGACAGAATTGAAGGATATGTGGGAGGACATTTCCCATGAAAAGAGCCTCAGCAAGAAGTTGTACAGTTTCAGTCTGAAGATGTTGTCGCATCGAGAAATCGGAGCTTACGAATGTTCTGACCGGTTGTCTTCAGCAAGTCTCTATGCCAAGTCCAGGAGTATCGTTTGGGCGAGTGTTGGTCTTGCTGCAACGCGTAATCGAGTTCTGAAACCTGTGCGGGAAATTGAGTATTTGGCGGAAAAGGAGCCAAACAGTACCGACATTTTGAAGAGCAACATGTTGGATACATATTATCCAAATCGAAGCAGTCACCTCGAGAATGTTTGTCTGTATGAGGTTCTGCAAAATTACATATTCAAGAGGAACATCAAAGAAGATACTGAGAAAGGAGTGTATGCTGTAATAGGAAGTGAGGGATGTCTGGTCAAGCAAAGAAAATGCCACTTGATAAACCATCGAAAATTGAGTGGCGAATCTCCTGAAAAAAAGGAGTTTTTCTATTTAGCACTTTTGCAACTTTTTAAGCCTTGGCGTGCAGAAGAGGAACTGCTTGGAGATTTCCTCTGTTACGAAGACTCTTTCAATGCTGCCAAGGAGACCATAGAATGTCCTGCTTTTTCCAAATATGTAGAAATGTTGAATGTGGAAATTGAGCAGGAAGCAACGATTGCAGCCGAGATTGCCAGAGACAGTTCTCAGGACAGTCAGAGTTCTGCTTCATTGAGTCAGGATCCACTAGGAGGACCTCTTATCGAAAATGAAGCTGCCACTGCTATGAATGAAGTGGAAAGAGCCATGGCACATGCTCAGGAGGATGCGGTTAACTTAGAAGAGTTGGAAAGACAACTCAACGTTGAGCAGAGGAAAATATATGACGAACTTACCATGCAAATTGATCATGGATTAAGTCATGATAAGAAAGAGTGCTCATGTACGTCGTTGAAGCCTGTCCGACTGTACGTGAGTGGAGAAGCGGGAACTGGAAAAAGTTTCCTTATTAAAGCAATTTCATGTTATTTGCAGGAAAGGACAGAGTCATCGCTGTCTTGTGTTGTCACCGCTCCAACTGGACTGGCAGCACATAACATTAAAGGGATTACTTTACATCGTTTACTGATGCTGCCAGTGGAGCATGACAACAAATTAGAATATCACAAGCTATCTGGAGATGCTTGTTTTGAAGTTTCAAGAGTCTTGAGGAAAATGAAACTTCTTATCATTGACGAAGTAAGCATGGTTTCCAATGTCATGCTTGCCTTTGTGCATTTGAGAATGCAAGAAGTTCTCAAAACAGAGTATGATGTGTTATTTGGTGGCAAACACATCATTGTTTTTGGAGATCTTCTGCAGCTGACACCAGTGAAAGGGCAACCTGTGTTCAAAATGCTCACGCATGAAGATACCAGGAAGTGCTTAGGGAGTATTGGCAACGTCAATATATGGTTAAACTTCAATTATGCTGAACTGCATGAAAATATGCGTCAGGCAAAGGATGAAGTTTACAAGACTATTCTACAAGATGTTAGAATTGGAAAAGTGACCGAGCATGGGAAAGAAGCTTTACATGCACGATTACTGACAAATTTATATCCAGACGAAGATGTTGTGCCTGAGAATATTTTTCAGAAAGTTACTGAGAAAAAATCTGGAATATGTTTGATGCCAACTCTTGCAGAATGTGCCAAATTCAACAACAAAATGTTGCATTTAGAAAAGCAAGAGATTGTGAAATTGGAAGCTATTGACAGAGTAGAGCATATGGGATCAACAATTATTTTGTCTGAGAATCTGAAAACAAAATTGGATTCATTAGAGAAGAGTATATCTAAAACTGCGGGTTTTGAAAAGACTCTGAATGTGTGCTTGAACTGCCGTATAATTTTAAGAAGGAATTTACATGTTGAAAGAGGTCTGGTAAATGGATCAATGGGTAATGTTGTTGATTTTGTGAAATACAGAAATAGAGATGGAATTGAATTTTTAAAAATTAAATTTGATGGCATTGAGGAAGTACAGCTAATTGCTCGTTGTTCTGCTAGATTTTTGCTTGTAAAAGACTTATATGTTCGTCGTAAGCAGTTTCCTGTTTGCTTGGCATATGCGGTGACAATCCATAAATCGCAAGGTTTAAGTGTAGACTGTGCATTGGTGAATATTGGCAGTTCTGTGTTCAAGGAGGGTATGGCATATGTGGCATTGTCACGAGTTAGGACTTTATCGGGATTGTACTTGATTGAGTGTGATGTCACAAACATTTGTGCGGATCTAGATTGTGTTAAGGAATACAATAGGTTGAGAAGAGAGTATGCGCCACATTTGCCTCAGTATCCTTTGTTTGAGAAACGTGTGGTAGGCCGGAAACGAAGAAATGTGACCAATACTGGGGAGGTTGTAGCAAAAAGACGAAAAGTTGATGAACCTGAAATTATAAGCAGAAACAAAAAGGATTCTGTTGAAGATGTTGTTGGTTTTCAATTTGAAAACAGTTCTGGTGTCAACTGCTATGCTAATGTAGTGGTTAATGTTGTCTTTTCTCTAGAAACTTTAAAAGAACAGATTGTGGTCAATTCGGATCAAAGATTTTGCAGTTTGTTAAATTCTGTGTTAGAGAAATGTAGCACTGATAGAACAAACATAGAAAGTGTGTCTGAAATTCAAAATCTGTTAGACAGATGTTCAGGCCAAACACAATTCTCTCAAAATAGTCAGCAAGATTGTCAGGAGTTTTTAATGTATATGCTTGATGTATTGCATGATGAAGGTGTAGATGTAGATCACCTGTTTGGGCTTTCTTATCAATGGCAGCATGACTGCGAGAACTGTAGGGTATCAGCTACTACTAGTGTAGACTCAGAAAGATTTATATATTTAACTTTGCCAGACAGTAAATCAGTCTCTTTTAATAAGCTAGTAAAAGCAGCTGATCACAACATGGAGTGTAGCCAATGTAAATCTGAAATGATGTCCACTTTATTTATACGAACATATGGCCAGTATGTCATTTTAATGTTCCAACGATGTAGGCCTGATGGAACAAAATTGACAACTTTAATTAAAAATGTTGTGGCTTCACAGTTGTCAATATCAGGAAGGACTTTTGTAACTGTAGCAATTATATATCATGATGGTCCTTCAATAACATCAGGACATTATACAGCTTATTTAAAGTGTAGAAATGGCTGGTCATTCTGCAATGATTCTGTTTTAATTTTCAAAAAAAAATTGCCATATGACCTTAAAAACTCTTACCTGGTGTTTTTAAAACCAAAATTTTAGGGAAAGAATCTCGGGATGTGCTCTGAGGAATTTCAAGAAGTTCTCATGGCTCCTACACTATTTGGCCTTGAGGATAAGTGTAGTACAGAGACATAACTTTTTACCATAACACTGGACGTTATTGAGAAATACGTGCACTTTGAATGAGTTCAGAAAAACTATTTCTTTTTATAAGCTAATTGAAGCAGCGAATCAAAACATGGAGTAGAGGGAATGTAAGTCTGCAATGCTGTCTACTGTTTTACATTGCTTTGTGATTAAAAGTGATGTAGAGAATTAAATAATTGTACTAGTCATAAAGGTAGTGTAAGTCTGCTTCATAGTAAGCAGTATCAGTGTGATAGGAAATGTAGAACATGATTGAGCAAGAAGGGGAAGATATTACTAGTCCAGGATTGTGTAAATGATCTTCAACATTTTAATTCTGAAAGTTGCGGAAATGCGAAAAGACGGGATTGGCTTACAAGAAATCCAAGAGTTATACATGGCTCTGACACGATTTGGCCTTGTGGAATCGTGTGGTAGAGAGCGAGAAGTCATTTATTGTATGTAACATGTTTTTGAAAACGATGGAGGTTTTCTTTCAGAAAGTGGCGGGTTGAAAGTAATAACAGCACAACAGAGTGTAAGCTGTTCATAGGACATCCTTGGCCGTCATGGAAAGTAAGTTAACTTTAAGGAGTTCTGAATTCTGATTTGTAATGTATGGGTTTTTTAAACACAATCATTTTGATTGTGTTTTTTTTTCCCCGCTGTTATATGATGAATACCTTCAAGTCACTGTTTTAGTGAAATTTGATACATTCTGAGAACAGCAAAAATAAACCATTTAACATGTATAATTAATTCTGTTCTGTTTGCATTTATGATGTACATGTAGAACTGTGTAGGAGGCATGGAGAAGGTGAGGCTTCTGTCAGTGTCAAAGTTGTTGCATACAGTGCTCATATTCTACGTAGTCTTTTATATTTCATTACTTTCACTGTTTCTGACAGATCTAAAAATTTTTTTTTTAAAAGAACAGTAAGTATAAGGGAAGGAAACAGACAGTTATGTTAAAAGAAACACAGCTATAGGGAATAAACTAGGGATACTGTTACCCGCAATCCTCTGCTGATGATGTCACTGAGCATGTCATGAATGATGTAATATGTGACATCATCAGCAGTGGATTACGGGTAATAGTATCTCTAGTTTACTCCCCTATAGCTGTCTTTCTTTTAACATAACTGTCTGTTTCCTTCCCTTATACTTACTGTTCTTTTTTATAAAAAAATTTTTTTGGTTCGCTTCCGGTTCGCGTACCGGGGAGCGAACTGGGAAGCGAACTAAGAGAAATAGAGGTTGGCACAGTTGCAAATATTGTACCAATTTTTTTATAACGGGGAGGTAGTTCTGAAAAGAACTTTTTTTTAAATTGTTTTTGTTGTTTTATATTTTTTTTATTATTTTTCTGAACATTTTTTTACTTTTTTTGAATTTTTCTGAACAGTTTTATATTTTTTTTGTTTTTTTTTCGGAGGGGGCAACGAAAACGATTCATTGTAAAGGGCTCAACAGGAGGAAGAAAACAAAAAAAAGAATTTATTGTTTGGGGAGTTTCGGACAAACATGAGCATGATTGTTAATAGCTCTGTTGATCAGAGTGATGCTACTTTCTGCGTAGCAAATGATTCCACTGCAATGTACGCAGACTTGTTTTACTTCACGAAATCTCGTTTGTATATTTGGCACCATCTCCCTGCCCTCTGGTCCCGTTACTTCCGGTACAACAGATCTTCTGGCCATAATAGGGAGATTATCTAGGTCGTCCTGTTCCTCTTCTTCCTCTTCTTGCTGAATTATAACTTTAGCAGGTGGTCCACTCTTCCTTGGATGTGGTGGAGGTGGTGGGGAAGCACCAGCTGAAGCTAGTAAAGAAGCCATTGCTCACTGGTAACAAAGGGTCTTTCTCTCACAATGATGAAAGTCAGAGTGAGGAAAGAAGGAGGGATTTTCACCATTTGGGAAAAAAAATAGTTCTCAACCAATGAAAAGTGTTCATTTTAGATCATATGACCTAGTCTTACATCATTAGGAAACCGAAAGTGAAATGAACCAATGAAAAGTGTTATTACCAAGTCACATGACCTGCTGTGTTTACGTTACGCGCTTTGCAGAGCCTCCCGGTTTGCTTCCAGAAACCTGTGCTTTGCGACTCGGTAAGCGTACGAGTTCGCTAACGTAGCACGTCATATGACGTATCACGCGACAACGCGAAACGTCATGCGGACGGGAGGCGTCACGATGTTGTTTTCTAACGCGGCAGTTGCGGTAAAGAAACGTTTACCGGCTCGCGGTCTATTTCGCGGCATCAAGGTCAGCTAACGGGAAGCTTCCCGATTCGCGAAGCGGGAACGAAGAAAAAAAAATATTTAAAAAAAAAAATTATTCATAAACATATAAAATATATTTTTGGATTTAAAGAAGAATACATTTTACAGCTACAGATATTAGCTGTTAAAAAACCAATGAAATTCACAGAAAAAACCATAGGTTATAGACCATATATAGTTAGGAATTAGCATTTACAAAACCTTGACAATTCACTGAAAAAACCATAGGTTATAGACCATATATAGTTAGGAATTAGCATTTAAAAAACCTTATTTTACTCACACAAAACCATTGAAATTCCATATATAGTTAGTTGCACTAACTATATATCGCGCACCCGTAATCCACTGCTGATGATGTCACATATTACATCATTCATGACATGGTCAGTGACATCACTGATGACATCACTGATGACATCTCAAATGACATCACTGATGATATCTCATTTGACATCAATGGTCACATCAATGATGATATCATTAATGTGACAATACAATGCATCTCCTCACACTTTAATATAACCTCTGTTACACCCAGTGTTAAATACAGAGTATAATTTTTGAAACCATTGACACACCAATACTAGTTACTACATACCCACTCACTGATTCCTACGTCTACACACACATTCACTCATTCACCCATACAATCATTCATACATACAATCACTCATCTTTACAACACTATCATATGCACTCATACACCTATACAGACACTCACACTCTGCCACTCATCCATGGAGTTACTCACACACCTAGTCAGTCCTGTAAAGAATCAATCACAGTTCCATTTTCTAATCTACACAGTTAAACATAGAGTACCTTACATTTTAAAACATATACTAACACATACTTACTCTCTTATAGAATCACTGATACAAGTACACATTGATCTGCACAGAGTCACACACCTCCCAGCCAGTCATACACACACTCAGTCTCCCATACAAATACTTGTGCAACCAATCAATAACCCATATAGCTACTTATATAGCTACTGATCAACACATGCAGCAGCTTGCACAACAACAGACATGCTGATGCACACTTTCAGACAGTTTAGTCACTAACCCGTGCATTTAGTAAGACGCATTTAATCACTCACTCATACAGTCAATCACGCACCTACTAAAACCTTCATTCAGACACTTATACATCCACTCATTCTTCAATATGTAAAACATATTTAAACTTTACAGAAACACATAATCACTGGATGTTGTCATCAGTGATGTCATTTGAGATGTCATCAGTGATGTCATCAGTGATGTCACTGACCATGTCATGAATGATGTAATATGTGACATCATCAGCAGTGGATTACGGGTGCGCGATATATAGTTAGTGCAACTAACTATATATGGAATTTCAATGGTTTTGTGTGAGTAAAATAAGGTTTTTTAAATGCTAATTCCTAACTATATATGGTCTATAACCTATGGTTTTTTCAGTGAATATATATATATATATATATATATATATATATATATATATATATATTTCTGCTTTGAAAAACAAAGTCCCATTCGCACCCTTAGATCGATTCTGACTCAAGAAATCACAAGAGTTTTTTCAGCAAAAGTTGGGGGTTTATTCAAATCATAAACCCGCTGTGACGCATTTCGTCACCGAAATGGCTTGTTCACACAGAGGTAACAAACAAAGCCAAGTCAATACATACATTTTGTTGTGTAATGAACATAGTGAAAGGACTCCAATTGCACAGCAACATTTCAACAGAAATACTTTCATGTATTCATTGGGCGCCGTTTTCACACGGTACTATAATGTTGTAAATATATAAATTTTCAATTGAAACAACCTCTGTATGCATCTAATGTTGTATACATAATACCCTATTAGGGCAAACTTTACTGTGAAGATGTACATATGTATATGGGAAACGTTCCCCAAACATTCTAAGTGTGTACATTAATGCCGCCCTCTTAAGCGTGTGTTATTGATGCTACCCGTATTATATTGGGTGTTGCAAGAGATAAAATCCTTGGTACTGATCTCGTCCTGTGTAAAGGACGCAACTTCATCACTGCATTTCTCGTGGTGCATATGCTTCCCATGATCGCAGGGAGTTATGGTATCTGTGGTCCAACGGGCTGTTAGATTCCTACCACGTGTGATGCTTATTGATTTTAGCAAAGTTGTTGGACTATCGGTTGCAGTTGTATACATCTGCATGTCACCCTTGTTAGTGGGTCAGGGTTAAATTAGTATGCCCATGCTGTTCTTGTGAACTGATGCCATTGCAACTGATATGTCCAGCTATGCTCCTTCTGGAAACATCCACTCTTCCTTGCATGAACCACATATGTCTCTAATTACTTGTTATGTCCCAAATGTAGTGTCTGGCTTGTTCACCCCTAGTGCTCTTAAAAAGCAATAAAGATTTGTGTATAATACAAGTTAAAATCTTATCTGTATCTCGGAGTGTGACTGGAGGATGGTATTCTAGATGAACTGGAGATAAGACATGACAAGGCAACCTGCAGTACTTTTTAACCACAATCGACTTTCGTACCAAGGATGGGTCGTGACAATATTGATACTTTTCAAGATTTAGAGGGCAATGAGCTATTAAACTTTAGGCAAAGAAATTGGCCCAAGAAAATGAGAAATTTCAGACATAATCTCACAGCTACACAGAAAAAAGCCATGAATGACCTAGCCACAGATGAGAATATTATAGTGAGACCCGCAGATAAGGGTGACGGGAACATTGTCATCTTACCAAGAGAAATGTATATAGATGAAGCATTAGTCAACTGAATGACAGCAACAGCTGTAACATATCCACCCGATTAGAATTTAACAACAGTATCACTGTCATCTGGGAGAAGTTACATGAATAGAAAGACAAAGGACTGGTAGAATGGGAGGAATACTGTTTCTTAAAGAAAGATCCCCCCATTCTACCAGTCATGTACTTACTTCCAAAGATCCACGAAAATAGAGAGACCCCCCCCACCCCCGGGAAGACCTATAATTTCATCAAGGGATAGCGCCCTCGAGAATATCTCAAGATATGTAGATCACTTTCTGAGGAAATTTGTGGCCACTCTTCCTTCGAACGTGAGGGACACCAAGGATTTCTTGAGTAAAATTGACAATCTAGTGTGGAGAGAGGATTACATCATCATAACCTTGGATGTCAACTCACTTTATACGGTAATAGACCATGAGCAAGGGATACAGGCCTGTGCCAGATTCCTCAAACGTAAAAACATCAGGTTCTTGGAACATACAAACATGATTCTAGACATGATTAAATTCTGTCTAACAAAGAATTTCTTTATGTTAAATGGGGAAATTTATAAACAAAGGCATGGTACTGCGATGGGCACATGTTTTGCGCCAAGTTTCGCTAACCTGTTCATGGGGGCATGGGAGGAGGACAACAGATCTTACACAAAACATCAGGAAGCATTTACCAAGGTGAAACTATGGCTTAGGTACATTGATTATATTTTTGTGGAATGGCAGGGGGAGGAAAGCAAAGCACTCATGTTCATTGATGATCTTAATCATAACGAAAGAAATCTCACCTTGACAAGTACCATCAGTAGAGAGGAGGTGGAGTATTTAGACACACGAGTGACAGCGAAAGGTAACAGCATACACACAGTCCTCTACCGCAAATGCACCGCAGGCACCACTTTACTACATGCTCTGAGCCGCCACCCAGATAATCTCAAATGGAGTATACCAGATGGGGAGCTGCTCGGAGCAAAAAGAAATTGCAGCACTATAGCGGACTACCAAAAAGAAGAATCTGTTATGATTGAAAGATTTAGAAACAGAGGGTACCTGGCCAGGGTCTTTAAAAAGGCAACAGAAAGAGTGAAAGAAATAGACAGAGCCAGTACCCTGGGAATAACTGAAAAAGACATAACTGACAACGAGAATGAGAATATAACGCACATGATTATGACATTTAATGGTAATTCCGATCAGATAGGCAGGGTAGTCACACAACATTGGAGTGTTTTGAAAAGCGACCCAATTATAGGAAAGAACCTACCTGTAAGACCTAGTATAACGTATAGAAGGGCATGTAATCTGAAAGATCTATTGATACACAATGACTTGACAAAAACACTGGGAACAAGGGAATTGACCTACAAGTTTTTTTTCCATGTGGCCACTGTAAGGCCTGTGGGAACAGTAGGATGGTTAAAGAATTTTGGAATACTAGTACTAACATCATGATTAGTATATCACAATTCTTAACATGCACCAGTACGTTTGTCATCTATGAGTGCCCATGCAAGCTTAGATACATGGGGAGCACGACACATATGGCAAAAAAGCGTGTTCTGGAGGACATGAGGGCCATCACGAACAAAGACATTCAATATCCCATTGCCCGTCACTTTGCAAGTCATCATTTCTCAGACTATACCAAACTGTCTTACTATGCTATAGAACAGGTTTTGCCTAAAATAAGGGGAGGTAACCGCGTATTAAGACTTACACAGCGAGAATCCAGACACATTATAGGCATGTGTACCCGCTTCCCTAATGGACACAATTTGGATGATAAAATGGCAGTACATCTGCAAGAAGAGTAGTGCCCCACAGCCTAGGTGATGTATTCCATGCTGGAATATACATTGTTTTTCTAACACATTGTTGTCTAACGCTGACATTTTTTTCATAGGTTGCATATGTAATATATTTTTTGTCTAACATGTGCTATATGTATCTCTCTCCCACAGGAGGAAAGAAAGGGAATATGTCTCAAGCCAGTGGCAACGGGATCCCTACCCTTTTCTTCATACCATCCTCCAGTCACACTCTGAGATACAGATAAGATTTTAACTTGCATTATACACAAATTGTTATTGCTTTTTGAGAGCACTAGGGGACATAACAAGTAATTAGAGACATATGTAGTTCATACATGGAAGGGGGAATGTTTCTAGAACGAGCATAGCTGGACATATCGGTCACGTTTTCCCCATTGTGGGTTCAATACATCATGAGTAGTAGGTGACATTTCATAGCTCCCCCATTGGATTGAACAGGCCCATGGATGGATAGAAAAGTTTGAGGACAGAAGGGGCGCACACATATACATTTACCCATACCCACTAACAAGGGTGATACACAGATACGTACAACTGCTACCACAAGTTTGTTAACACTGCCAATAAACTAGGAACATCACACAAGGTGAACAAGCAACCATCACGCTACCCTATGAATACCACAACACCTTGCTAACAGGGAGACCACCCGTGCCATGGGGAATGAACCAATGTGGTTACATCCTTAAACATAGGACGACATTGGTGCCTTGGCATCAGTTCACGAGAACAACATGGACATACTAATTTAACCCTGACCCACTAACAAGGATGACATGCAGATGTATACCACTGCAACCGATAGTCCAACAACTTTGCTAAAAGCAATAAACATCACACGTGGTAGGAATCTAACAGCACGCTGGACCACAGATACTATAACTGCCTGCAATCATGGGAAGCATATGCACCACGAGAAATGCACTGATGGAGTTGCCTCCTTTACACAGGACGAGATCAGTACCAAGGTTTTTCTCTCTTGCGACACCCAATACGATATGGGCGGCATCATTAACACACGCTTAGGGGGGTGGCATTAATGTACACACTTAGAATGTTTGGGGAACGTTTCCCATATACATATGTGCATCTTCACAGTACAGGTTGCGCTAATACAGTATGATGTATACAACATCAGATGCACACAGAGGTTATTTCAATTGAATATTTAAATATTTACAACATTATAGTACCCTGTTAAAATTGCACTCAATGAATACATGAAAGTAACTCTGTTGATATTTTGCTGTGCAATTGGAGTCCTTTCACTATGTTGATTACACAATGAAATGTTTGAATTGATTTGGCTTTGTTTGTTACCGCTGTGTTAACAAGCCATTTCGGTGGCAAAACGCGTCACAGCGGGTTTATGATTTGAATAAACACCCAACTTTTGCTGAAAAAACTCTTGTGATTTCCTCAGTCAGAATCGCTCTGAGAGCACGAATAAGACTTCGGTTTTCAAAGGAAATTAATTACCGGTCTTCTCCGCTGGCTTCGCACCACCCCTTAAAGGATTGAAAGCACCGACAGGAGTATCTTGGACAGACAAATATCTATATAGTTAGCTGGACGTTTCACTCGTAGTAGTACTAACTATAACTCAGGCGCCCACTGCTGATGATATCACATATTACATCATTCATGACATGGTCAGTGACATCACTGATGACATCACTGATGACATCATCCAGTGAATGTGGTTTGGTTCGATATTTAAATATATATTATATATAGCAATCTGCATTGAAGACTGAGTGGATATATAAGTGTCTGGATGGAGGATTTGGTAGCACTGTGATTGACTGTCTAAGTGACTAATTTAAAGTGTCTCACTAAATATATGGAATAGTGATTAAACTGTGTGAATATCTGTTTCACTATATTTCTTGTTGTGTAAACTACTACACAAGTTGGTTACTAGCTATGTGAAAGTCTATATTAGTATTAATTATTTAAGTGAGTATTTGTATGGGATAGTGAATGTGTGTGTGGTTGGATGGAAGGTGAGGTGTGTGACTGTCCAAAGATGTATAAATAGTTGATTTAGTAGGTATATGAGTTAAGACTGCACGTGGAAACACTTGTTTGGGTGAGTGAATCTCTTTATGGGTGTGGGGATGAGTAAATATATTTCTCAATGATACATGTCCAACAAAATAGACATATAAAATGCTGTGTATATGACAGTTGTTGTTTATAAATAAGTATACTTAACACTCAGTGATTGTATGAGTTACTGTATCGAAAACTGTATACTTGTAATTGTGATTTTATAACACACTAAGTATGAGTTACTATATATGAATCAATAAAGTGGTGTTTGTATAAGTGTGTAGCTAAGTAAATGTAAGTATGATCAATTGTTTGCATGATTGAGTAGGATGACTGCATAAGTGAATAGGATGTGTGCTGGTGTGTAATGTTCATGTAGGTGTATACGTATATTTAATAATGTTCTATTGATATTTGTTAGCATGTATGAGTGAATCTATGGGTAAGTGTTTAGATGTGTGTGGAGATGTAGAAATCACTGAGTGGGTTTTTAGAAACTTGTATTGGTGTGTCAATGGTGTCAATGGTTTCGAGAAAGCCTGGCTCCTCGACCGGACCACCGACAACATGACCGCCCTCAAACACGCTACCCGCAAGCACCACCAGCTCATCCGCACCACCAAGAAGAAATCCCTGAAGGAACGACTGGACAACAACACTCACGACAGCAAAGAGCTCTTCACTATCGTCAAGGAGTTCTCCAACCCCAGCACCGGCACCAACGACATCACTCCGTCACAAGACCTCTGCGACTCCCTCGCCTCGTTCTTCCACCGCAAGATCGCCGACATCCACAACAGCTTCGGCGCCCCACCCACGCACCCCACCCACGCACCCAACCGTCGAACCAATCCCCCCACGGTGACCACCGAAGACACAGCCCGCACGATGAACACCATCCACTCCGGATCACCGACCGACCCGTGCCCACACCACGTCTTCAACAAGGCCGACTCCACCATCGCACCCCAACTCCGGAACATCATCAACGCCTCCTTCAACACCGCCACCTTCCCGGAGAGCTGGAAGCACGCCGAGATCAGCGCCCTCCTGAAAAAACCTACAGCGGACCCCACCGATCTCAAAAACCTCCGCCCCATCTCGCTCCTCCCTTTTCCTGCTAAAGTCATTGAGAAGATGGTCAACAGACAGCTGACCGCCTTCCTCGAGACGAACGGATCCCTCGACCCCTCGCAGTCCGGCTTCAGAGCCAACCACAGCACCGAGACCACCCTCATCGCAGCCACCGATGACATCCGGACCCTGCTCGACAAGGGGGAAACAGTGGCCCTCATCCTCCTGGACCTCTCTGCTGCGTTCGACACGGTCTGCCACCGCACCCTAGTCCAGCGCCTCAGCAACATCGGTATCCAAGAGAAGGCACTGGAGTGGATCATCTCGTTCCTCACCGGAAGAACACAAAGAGTCCGCCTCCCCCCGTTTCGCTCCGAGGCCACCGAAGTCATCTGCGGCGTCCCGCAAGGGTCTTCACTCAGCCCCACCCTCTTCAACATCTACATGAAACCTCTCGCAGCCATCGCACGCCAGCACAACCTCAACATCATCTCTTACGCCGATGACACCCAGCTGATCCTCTCCCTCACCAGAGACCCCGACACCGCCAGAACCTGCCTACACGAAGGGATGAAAGACGTCGCCGAGTGGATGAAGGACAGCCGCCTGAAACTGAACTCGGACAAGACGGAAGTCCTCATCCTGGGATCTTCGCCCTCCGCCTGGGACGACTCCTGGTGGCCCCCAGCCCTGGGCACCGCACCCAAGCCAACCGACCACGCACGCAACCTGGGCTTCATCCTGGACCCCTCCCTCTCGATGACCAGACAAGTCAACGCCGTCTCCTCATCGTGCTTCAACACCCTACGTATGCTTCGCAAGATCTTCCGCTGGATCCCGACTGAGACCAGGAAGACTGTCACCCAGGCTCTCGCCACCAGCCGACTGGACTACGGAAACGCCCTCTACGCCGGAACCACAGCCAAGCTACAGAAAAGACTCCAGCGCATCCAGAACGCCTCCGCCCGACTCATCCTGGATGTCCCCCGACGCAGCCACATCTCCAGCCACCTGAGGAACCTGCACTGGCTCCCCGTCAAGAGGATCACGTTCCGGCTCCTCACCCACGCACACAAGTCTCTCCACGACCTGGGCCCCAAGTACCTCAACGACTGCCTGACCTTCTACACGCCCACCCGCCAGCTACGGTCCACCAGCCTCGCCCTAGCAGCCGTACCACGCATCCGAAGAGCCACCGCCGGAGGAAGATCCTTCTCTTACCTGGCTGCCAAGACTTGGAACTCCCTCCCCATCCACCTTCGGCTGATCCAGGACCATCTCGCCTTCAGGAAACAACTCAAGACCTGGCTGTTCGAGCAGTAGCATACCCCTCCCCCCAAGCGCCTTGAGACCCTCCCGGGTGTGTAGTGCGCTATACAAATGGCATGATTGATTGATTGATTGAAATGTGGTACTCCATATTTTATAATGAGTGTTGAAAGATTATACTAGTGTATGGTGAGGTGTATCAGATTGTCACATGGATGATGTCATCAGTGATGTCATCAGTGATGTAATTTGAGATGTCATCAGTGATGTCACTGACCATGTCATGAATTATGTAATATGTGACATCATCAGAAGTGGATTGCGGGAGCGCGAGTTATAGTTAGTACAATTAACTATAACAGAGGAATTTCTATGGTTTTGTACAAGTGAAATGTCCAGCTAATTATAACATCCCTAAAACCTATGATTTTTTCAGTGAATTTCTAAGTTTTTTAAGTGCTAATTCCTAACTATAACATGTCTGAAACCTATGTTTTTTCAGTGAATTTCAAAGGTTTTTTAAATGCTAATTCCTAACTGTAACATATCTGAAACTTATCGTTTTTTCAGTGAATTTCAAAGGTTTTGTAAATGGCAATTTTAAATGCATTAATTGTTATATTTATTTTCTTAATACTGATTTACTATATTTTTTAAACCATTTATTTTTAGATATTTTATTTTTTAAATTACATTATAATTACATCATACATTATAATACAAAATATACTTTCTCGGAATAAATTACTTTAGTGTAAATACTTTTAAGTACAGTAGTTACAGTTGTTGCAATGGGCAACACAATTTCAAACACAATGCAACATTGAGCTCAATGTGAATGTCTAGTTAAATGCAATTAGTTACTTTATGGATTACTTTTCTATCCACAGGACTGGATCCTAGATTCAGTCCTTGGACATATCCTGTGAACAGTTGAGTAAAAGCGTTTTGGTTACAGTAGTGATTTTTAAGGAATAATATTGTATTTTAAAAGTTGACACTTCAAACGTTTTTTCACATAGATTCACCAATGTTATCCTATGGGAGGAAATTCATTTAGCAGCTAAGTAGTGTTATCGTTACTATTTCTTACTCAGTGGTGGATCCTGGATCCAGCACTGGCGCATCACCTGTAAACAGTTGAAAGAATGCGTTTAAATCATATAAGCGATTTTTAAGGAATATTTTTAGTTTGTGAAAATAGAAACTTTTCTGGTGAAAACTAGACAATGGATTACTATGGAAGGAAATACAAGTTACTGGTAAGTACGGTTAGAATTACTTTTCAGGGTCAGTGTTGGGCTAAAAGATGCAGCACTGGGTTCTCTCCTGATAACAGCTGAGTAAATCGGAATTAGTTGTTCGGGTGATTTTAGGTGAATATTTAAAAGTTCCAAAACTCCACACTTAGAAGAATTTCCAAGTGAAACCAGTCAATATCCCTGCGTGCCAACTAGCCCACTAGATACCTCCAGTATGTGCCAGGAGGCTGGGTTGCAGAGAGGTGTTCAGAGGCCATGCCCCTTTTTACAACACAGCTCGGTGGCGCTTACTCAAGGTACCTGGTGGGCTAGTTGGCCCCCAGGGACCGTCAGGATTGACAAAGAATTAATTCCCCAACTTAAACTGCGCCACAGTATGTGTTTGCACACATGTGAACTCAGGCCCTGCCCCCTCCCTTCACCTCTGTGCAAAAGCACCCTGTGGCGCCTTTTCAGTTGGGGCATTAACTCCCCTTGAATCCTGAGGGTCCCTGGGGGCCAATTAACCCACCAGGTACCTCCAGTAAGTGGCACAGAGCTGCATTGCAGAGAAGTGTAAAAAGGGTCGTGGCCTCTGAACACCTGTCCGCAACGCAGCTCCCTGGCGCATACTGGAGATACCTGTTGGGCTATTTGTCTGAGAATTAATTCCCCACCTTAAAACGTGCCACAGGGCCGCGTTTGCACAGTGGTGAAGGAAGGGGGCATGGCCTGAGGTGATATGTCTGCAAACACGCCCTGTGGTGCATTTTAAGTTAGAGAATGAATTCTTCCTCAATCCTGTGGGTCCCTGGTGGCCAACTAGCCCACCAGATACCTCCAGTATTCGCCAGGGGGCTGCGTTGCAGAGAGGTGTTCAGAGGCCACGCCCCTTTTTACAAAACAGCTCGGTGGCGCTTACTTAAGGTACCTGGTGGGCTAGTTGGCCCCCAGGGACCCTCAGGATTGACAACGAATTAATTCCCCAACTTAAACCGCGCCACGGGGTGTGTTTGCGCACATATGAACTCAGGCCCCGCCCCCCTCCCTTCCCCACTGTGCAAACGCGTCCCGTGGCGCGTTTTAAGTTGGGCAATTAACTCCCCTTGAATACTGAGGGTTCCTTGGGTGCAACTAGCTACCTCCTGTAAAAAGGGGCGTGGCCTCAGAACACCTCTCTGCAACGCCAGGGGGCGCGTTTGCAGAGCGGTGCAGGTAGGGGGCGTGGCCTCCAGAGCAATGCCTGTCTTTTTCCTTTTTTTCTTGGTTTGAGAAGGGCGGCTGTGTGACCCCCCTACTTTTCCTAAAAGGCCCTCTCTGTTGGGGACCTTGGGGGGTCCCACATCCCCTACAGTCCCGCTGGCTCCCCGTCTCCTGCTAGAGCCGGCATTGCTTTTCCAGACGGGGAGCAGCTAACATGCTGCTCCCCATGTGGAAAATCAATCTGCTTTGCTATTTGGAAGAGAGAGCAGGTTTCCCTGCTCTCTCTCCCAAATAGCAAAGACGTTTGCTATGGCAGGGTGGGAGCCACGAGGCTCCCACCCTGCCATAGCATACTACAGTGTGCTGGGATGGGCACCCCGGGACACTGTAGGAGCCGGCCCTGGGGGGTGGCGGTCCCCAGGGTCCTCGAGGGCTCCAGGAGGGGGGCTGCGTGGCCCCCCTCCCACCTTCATCAAAGCCTTGGGGGGTGGGGGTCCCCGGGGCTGGGGGGTTCAAGCCCCCCACACAGGTTATTTTAAATTTAAATTAAAAAAAGCCAGAGTGGGGTCCCTGGGGCTGCAGGGGGGGCATTGTGCCCCCCGCAATGTTAAGTATCGGCACCCGGGGCAGTGTGGGGGGGATTGGGCCGACCCCACACTATTTTCATCATGCCCCAGGAATTTGGCCCCCCAGGGGATAATTAGACTTGAAGGGCGGGAGCCCGCACTTCGTTTCTTTTTTTGATTGGCAGGATCCGCACATCCTGCGTGGATTTTGCAGATTAAAAAAAAAAAAAAATTTGTGCCTTGGGGGTCCTTGAGGGACCCCTGAACAAGCCTAGGGGGTCAGGGGATTGCTACCCTGCCCCCTTTTCGCGTTCTGCATGTTTTTTATTTTGCTTTCTTGTGCCTCGGTTCTACCGAGGCACACGATGGCTGCCAACACTTCCTGGTTTGGAGTGTTGACCTCCAATTAGAATACAGCTCGTGCACGGCAGGGTGCGCTTAGGGTGCGCAGATACTGCTCGACCATAGATAAATATATGTACTTTTAAATGTCATTTTCTCAGGAACTACTGAACGGATTTACACCAAAAGGCACGAGTCTGAACCAAGGACTACCTCTTTGCCAAATTTGGTGTAATTCCGTTCAGCAGTTCGGGCTGTAGCCGCAATGAACGGTTCTTAAGGAAAATTACATGGGGAAACATGTTTTGGAACCCCCCTTTTTTCTCATCCCCCGCTTTACGAATCACCCCGAATCTCTTAGGATAGGAGTGGACCGGAGCGCCCCACCAGTTTTGAAAATTTCGCCAAGATTCGTCAACCGGCGCAAAAGTTATTCCAAATAGAATGTTGCGGATTTCCTATAGAAAATGGGTCCTAACTATAACTGTCTACTGGCATCTACCAGTAGATAATATATATATATTTGGGAGCAACAAGAATAAATAGCCAACAGTAAACATTTACTGGGTCAGTGCTCTTTCTTCAGCGGACAAGCAAGCGAGAAGCAAATGAGTTGTTTTGCATATATAACGTGAACATTATTGCTGGGAGTCGCGACCCCGTCCTGGCCCGCCACTGTGAGTGGCTGGGGTTTGTTGCAAACGAAAGAGGTGGAATATATATATATATATATATATATATATATATATATATATATATATATATATATATATATATATTTTCTCACAAAGTTTGTCCTGTACATGAGGACGCGACTCCTTGGTGATTTGATTTGAAAAAACCTTTTATTCACACACTGCCAGCAATTTCAACAGAATTTAATTCAATGTCCCTGACGCGTTTCGAGGCAGCATGCCTCTTCTTCTTGGGGAAAGCAGCCAGTGCGCAGTTGCACACTACAACCTATTTATCCATTGCTGATGCATGCCGCTCACAGGTGAGTATTTCCAACAGCATGCTGGGGGTTGTAGTGCTTCTACCCTTCAAGGGTGCGCACTGGAGACTCGCAAGGCGACCGGGGCGGAAAACAGGCGGGCGGTGTTTCCCACCTCTACGGTCCCCTCCGCCATCGTAATATGGCGGGGGGGAATACAGGGAAGGATGGCGGGCGGATTGCCCCCGCCAGGCTGGCGGTGGCTACCGCCAGCCTGGCGGGGGCAACCCACCCGCCATCCTAATGGACCCCCTAGTGAGGTTTGGGGCAGGGCTTGCCATAGACAGAAAGAAGAGATGGGCCAGATGATTAAAACATTTGGTGAGGTGCCTGTGCGTCTCTCTCAGCGCAATCTCCATTGATAGTAATAAGCACTGAATAGTCCTGCCAACGTTCGAGGATCCCACAGCATTTTTTATAGTATATCTTCTTAAGTGTAGATTTTCACCTTTCTGCAGGAAGCCCTGTAGGAACACTTAATACATGAACATTGTGTAGCCTGTAAGAAGGCTATAGTGACCAATGTCTTCAGAATGCATTTGGAAAAGCCTAATGAATACATGTACATTTAAGGCAAAATAATTGGTTACAAATCATTTGGGGCCTGATGTAGGTAAGTTCCATTTACCGATTCTAAAAATACAGCATTTTACCGATTCGGTATTTCAGAATCAGTAAATGGTATGTAGGTAAGTATTCGGTAAAGTTTACCGAATTGGTAATATTCAGTAATTACCGATTCGGTAAATACTGAATCGGTAATTCCCATTCATTCCTATGGGTCTGGAGGCCAATAGGAATGAATGGAAATTACCGAATCGTTAAATACCGATTCGGTAATGGGGGAACACATTCAAGGGTGGCAGGGTGTCACATTGACACCCTGTTGCACCCCTGAATAGTGCATGGGTGCACATGTGGCACACATACATGCCCTAAGGGCATGTATGTCTGCCACATGGCACTTTTGAAAAAGCACAAATTTGATTTTTCAAAGGTTTTCGATATTTACCATCAACTTTAATTTGGTGGTAAATACCGAATCCGTAACAATGCATTGCACTCATTTGAGTGCTCCCTACATTTCAGATTCGCTAATTTACCGATTCGGTATTTTAAGGAATGGGTATTTTACTGATTCCTTAAATTACCGATTCGGTAAATTACCGAATCTGAAATGTAGCAACCTACATCTCAATAGCCTAATATCGGTCGGTAATGCTCGGAATTCGGTAATTTCGGCCGTTACCGACCGGTATTGGGCTACCTACATCTGGCTCCAGATTACTTAAATCTCTTTCACAAATCTTTGTCAAAGGAGATAAAGGACAATGTAGCCCTATAGAATGTCCTTATGTCAATGAGAAAACATCAACTGCGCCTTTAAGGGTCCAGAGACCGCCATCATGTCCAGCAGGTGGCATTTGCTTCAGTTCTTTTTTCCAGGCTCCTGATGACAGAATCTTGGAGCACTGATCTCAGCCTATTTGGCTTTTTTTCATCCAAAATCTCACTAGGACATTTTTGACAACTGTTTTGTTCAGCAGATTCATCTGTCCAAAGATTTCTCTGCCTTTTTCCTGACAAAAGTTTTTTTCTCCATTTGTGAAATAAAATGGTATCTTTATTTGAAAAATGTCCTGCCTGTGGAAGAAAGAATGCCAAGTCAGACTCTCATGATGTCTGCATCGTCTGCCCTCCTGAGAGCCATGTTACTGGCTATTGTCAACACTGAAGGAGATTTTCCGGGTGCACCCTCAGGGAAAGAGGGAAGATTTGCCTCATTTGTTCAGAGGAGCGATGCAGGCAGCAGGCGCAATCAGAAGGTGGGACAACCAGAGAGCAAGGAGATGGTCAGTCCTCTTTCAGAGATCTTCCACCTTCCTCTGAGGACTCAAGGTGTGGAAGATCCAAAAAAGAGAAGCCCACTTCAAAAATAACGTCATTTAGGTTGACATCCAGAGAATCGAAGCAGACAGGGTACGATACTTACATCTTTACTGTCAAAAGTTAAGTTGACATCGAGGAGGAGATGATGGTCTATGTCCAGAGATAGAAGGTTAATTTCTCCTTTGTCATCTGTATTGCTGTCAGACTCTCTGATTTCTCCTTCGACTCCATCGCCTCCTCCATTTGCTCCAGCACCTTCTTCTGTTGTAATTCTATCTAGGACCCTAATTCGATATTCCTGATTCATGCCCTTATGTGGTTATAATAAATAATATCCTTATGAAGGCATAAGAATCATATCCATATTTAGTGACAACCCATGCGGTCCAAATACAGCATGGCTACTCCTCTAGACTCCTAGAAAGTACAACGCGTTCTTTAAACAAACCAAGCCTCCAGCAGCCCGGGAAATCCCCCTGCTCTTGTTTTGATTTGCACAAGAACTCCTAGAGTCAGAAAGAACTGTTAGTTCTTGGTGACGTCTCATGTCCAACCTTACGTCAAACTCGGCACCTTTCAGGTATAAATATACCAACGTTGGCCTTAAGCAAACACACGGTGGTTTGGAGCAGAGCGGCTATCTACTTGCCCGAGAGCCCAGCTGATGCGAGAGCCCACGGACGCCGCCCTCCCTTTTGACGCACTGAGAGAGACGCTGTCTTTTCTCCTGCCGAGAAATCCAGCTCCGGTGTTTTCAGCCGCCCTTGCGGGTTGCTGGGATATCGAGTCCTGAGAGAGAGATACCAGACCTCCTGCTTTCTATTACCCAGGTACGGAGCTGACTAAACCCTTAAAGAGAATTCTTGATTCAGATTCTTGGCAAAACCAACTTAACTTAAACTGCTACTTATTTACTCCTTCCCACGTATTAGGCTTAGGTCAGGTACACCAGGGTAGGCGTATTTAGAAGCACCAGTTGAGTACGTTAGTCAATGTATATTTGAATGTATATATTTTATCTATTTTAAAGTATCATATGGCTAAGAAACCATATCAATGCTTTTACAGTATTATTTAATAATACTCCTTTTACTGTACGCACTTTACTTTATGCTAAGTATTGCAATTGTGGCAATTCATTTCTCTTGCATGAGAAAGAAGACTGCTCAATAAATAACATCTTTTATTGAAAACGCCCGTCCCTCTATTCTCTGCACTCTGGTGAAACTAAGTATGCACGGTTGACTGAGTAAAATAGCTGTCTATTGTTTTCACACGACTCTAGAGATACACTCCTATTCTGAAGGAGCAAAGTTGTCATGTTTTATGGTTGTCAGAAGCTAATCCCTTCTTGTCTATCCAGGGAAGTTAAACTCCTCCTTGTTTATTCGAGAAAGTTTCTAGTGACCTCTGAGCTAGCTGGCAAAACTAATTAAGTCTAATATAGTCAGCAGAGACCTAGTCGACCTCAGTCCTACGTCTACACTGCTCTTTATATTATTCCAATGCGCAGAGCCTATTGGGAATATAGGAACTACACTTCATGGCGCCCAACGTTTGGTAAGGCGATAATCTAACGCAAGACACTAGAGTAACTCAGTCGTGCTTTTTCACACAGACCCTTTTTCCCCTAAAATACTCCAAAAGACGTCTGGAGTGGGTAAAAGTTTAAAATCCGCCGGAACTTAGTAGGATGAGAATCCTATGTATAGTTTTTGGTTTAGTCAACGTTGAAGGATACAGTGTTCCAAAATATTGGGCACCTAATCTTTGTTTCCCTTGAAACTTGATCGGCAACAAAAAGCATTTTGTTAGTAAAAATGACGGCAAGTGAAGACGAAAGGGAGGCAGCTACGATAGCAGCTCGACTCCTAGCGGATGACACAAGTCTCCAAGACAATGACCCGAATGCTATAATCATTCCGGTCAACATAAGAAAAACTATAACTATTAAACTTATAGAAAATGGACTGACATCACGAGGTGGTACAGTCATATTCGTGGTAGAGGCCCATGAATATCGGCAGACAGAGGTATTCTACTCATGGATAAACTTTCCTGCAGCAAACGCTGTAACACACAAATTCCACTATTATAAAATAGAGGAACCTCCGGATGAATACACTCGAGGAGATTGAAATCCCATTAAATTACCAAGAGCACCTGCTCTGGTTTGAAGGCGCCCTAAAACATAAAAATCACATCACCAGGCTCAGTCCACTAGGTAGACCAGGAGCAACGTGGCCGGTTCTAGCCAGCTACACACCACACCCAGACATTGATAAAATGTCAAACCAGGAACTTTTAGCCCAGGTAAAACAACTAATTAAAATACATAGACAATTGGTCCAATATGTAATGCGGACTTCAACAGTCCAACCAGCAATTAACATTCCACAGCTGACCCCTCATCAGGGGAACACAAACAAAATTACACCACAGAACATACAATCATGTCTTGGTAAAACACCCGCAAAACGGGAACAAATTCCATTCTGGTTAGCACAAAAAATCACTCAAATAGAGGCAGTATTTCCTGATACTACACCTACTGAGAAACACAGAATTCTGACTATTTGTCTTCCAATGGGGATCGCACCACATGTGGAGGACTGTGACACTTGGGGCACAGTCTTTGCTTCCATTTACACAAAAACACATGGTGTTCCGTCCATGGTGGTAATACCAGATGTGCTATGACAGATTCAAAATGAATACGGTCCAGAACCTGCTTTAACTCTGGGTATGAAATTACTGAAAGACTTCAAGCATTTCTTGGCTATATTACTAACCAACATAAAAGGAGAAGCAGCATCTGTGGCGATCCGCCAGAAATTGAAAGAAACAGATATAGCAGAACAACCTTTTGAACTTGCCAGAATCATAGAAAAATCCTGTGAAGAACTAGGTAGAGATAGTTTGGGTGGGAAACCGGTAAAACCCCAACTAACTGAAAACCCTGAAAAAACATTTACTAAAAATAATCTAAACACTCCAAAAAAGAGTTGGGATGGTAATAAACAATCCACTCCCAGAGAAAAACGATTCCAGTCCAGAGGAAGGTCTCCTCAACGAAGAGATAGATCTCCAGAACGAGGTGACAAGTCTCCCCAGAGGGAGCCCTCTGAAAAAAGATACAACCTTAGAGATAGGGATAAATTAAGAAAGCCTGATAGATATCAAGATATTGATACACATCCCTCTCGATCTTTTCAGACTTCCTCACAGAAATCGGAAAGAAGAGGACAGCCAGAACACAAGGAAGAGCACGTCAAGTCCAAAGACAAGGAACCTGCTCATCAAAGTAAAAAAATACAATTTCCAAGAAAGAAGGTAGCCAGTATTAAAATAATAAAACATGCCGAGGATATTGAGGACACAACTGAAAAACGGAGAGTGGGCCCAGACAATGCTAGACAGCGCAGCAGAAGTGACCATAGCTCGCAATATCTTGATGAATCTTCTGGAGACAGTGGACATGAATGAATACATTCAAGTGGAAACTGCAGATACCAGAGTTAGCAAACCTCATAAAATATACAAGATAACATTGCGTATAGAGGGGGACAAGACTAGGAAATTAAGGGGTCTCTTTTGGGATAACCTTTCAAAGGGCTATGACATCCTTTTAGCTGAAAAAGACTGGCCACCAGAGTTTGTCAGGGAGTGCCCTCATGGCGAAGAAATGATTATGCCTACCTTCTCAAATCCTATTCCAATTCATAGAAAATACATATATGCAAGAAAATGGGCAGTGGTCCAAGCCCCTGCATTATATAAAAATCATGTAGGATGGGATGAGGACTCTCCTCCTCACAAAATCCAGTTAAAATGTCAACCCACTGCACAGAGGCAGTACCCAATTAAACAAGAATCTAAAAAGCAAGTCAGGGAGATCTTAGATCAACGTGAGTACCAGGGGGTGATTGAAACATGCACCTCACAAATGAACAATCCTTTGTTTCCTGTCTCCAAGCCAGACGATTCATATCGTCTAGTTTTGGACTACAGACACCTTAACTCATGTTGCAAAACATTTGCAGTACAAAACTCACACAGTGCAGCACTAATGAATAACATTGTGCGCAAAAAATACAAAACGACATTAGACATCTCTAATGGATTCTTTTGTCAAAACATTGCACTTGAGAGCAGGTATTTGACCACGTTCTCAATAATGGGGTCGCAAAAACACTTCTGTCGACTCCCACAGGGATTCAAGAATAGCCCAGGATTATTCTCAGCAAGAGTAACAGAGTTACTACAAATATATGATGATGAGGCATTATCCTATGTCGACGACATCTATCTAACAGATGATGACCTGGATACTCACTTGAAAAGAGTGAACACCATAATACTTGGGTTCGCAGCTGAGGGTTACAAATTCAACTTTAAAAAGTCACGAATTGCCCATCTAACTGTCCTATTTTTAGGATATGAATTATCAAGTGAAGGCAAAAGCCGAGCAGACAACTTCTTAGAGAAGTGCGCTGTACTCCAAGCACCTAAAACGCTGAAGAACTTACAATCAAGACTAGGTTTCCTGAATTTCGGAAGAACATACATTCTAAATTATGCAGAGAGGGTTAAACCTCTCTATGAATTAATAAAACCTGATTTCAAACCAATCAATTGGACTAAGAAACACACAGAAATTTTAAGATCATTCCAAACAGACATGTTAACAAAAACAAAACTACAAACTCGCGAAAACATACGCAACCTTGTAACCCGAGTCATCCCAGGAAGATGCGGATTCACGTACCTAACAACTAATGAGGGAGAAACGGTACCAATAGCTTACAAATCACACTTGTACACACAAGCTGAAATGAAATTCAGTCGTACTGAAAAAATTCTAATAGCGGTTCAAACTGCTGTAGCAAAAGAAAGAGCCCAAGGCAGAAGGATAACTATTTTAATACCAGAATCTGCCCTTGAGGCATTAACAAGCCCACGCAATTTAACTACCGTGGCATTAGATCCAAAATGGATACAATGGGAAAATTATTTTGCTGCAGAAGACGTGAAGTACTATTTTGACACGGAAATGAAAAAATGTAAAAATCTAAAATATGAATTAGAATATACTCTGCCAATCGAAATTCTGCCTCTACAACATTACGCCTGTATAATATATACAGATGGATCAGCACAACCCATGGTTGGGGGTAAGCAAGCTTACAGTGCTGCGTGCGCGGTTTTAAATGCCGGTGGAACGAAGGAAAATTGAGACCACTGGTAACCATGACTCAATCTGTAAAAGATAGTTCAGATCAGCGAACTAAAATACTAGCTTTAAAGATGGCGCTCGATATTGCCGATCGCAAATTCCCCACACTAATAGTGTGCGATTCGCATTACTGCGTCAAATCTTACAATAATAACTTGCAGAACTGGGTTCAAAACGATTACAAAGATGACACAGGTGCAACAATAAAGCATAAGAAGCTGTGGGAACAGATAGTTCTTTTGCAGAAAGAACTACAAAAGACTCACGTGATCCATACACCGAGTCATCAACGTGATGGCGTTCAATTTGCAAGGAATTCATTGGCTGACACAGCCACAGCGGAAGAAGCTCAACTGGCTTCCATAGCCACAAAAAGCGTTCAGAAAAATACATAGACGGGGAAACAATGCTGGCGGTAAAAACATCTTTACAAGGCGACTGTGTAGCATTACCTGTGAACTATCCACTCAATTATACATACATTATTGATGCAAACTCCGTTCCTTTTGCTTGAATCCCTGGAGTGGGGGATAGAGTAATTCCAAACACGAACAGGAGAGTCTTCTTGATTCAAGAAGCACATATGGGATTAGGTCTAAGGCACCAAGAGATCTTGAAATCTCTTAAAGAATTACAATCAGAATACTGGTGGCCGGGGATGAGCCTGCAAAACTACACATTTGCAATGGGCTGTCCAAACTGCAACAGAGATCGCAGTGGCGAACCGACCGGAGTAATGCCAGGACTTTTCTTTTAGAAAGCATAAGGCTATCTATACGCAAAAATCCAGTAGGAGCAATGCGTCCCATTTATACTTAAGACTAGATTCACTTAAAATGTAGACACCAGCGCTCGGCTGACGCCAGAACTGTTATAAAAGATTTGCGAGTCTTTATCGGCACATACACAATTGGCATGCTAGATTCTGACCAGGGTCCTGCTTTTAGCTCTCGAGCTTATAAGGAGGCCATGACCAGCATGGGCATTGCATTGCGGTACTCTTGTCCATTCCATCCTGAGGGAAATGCGGTAGTGGAAAGAAACCACCAGGACATAAAGCAATCTATAACGGCGAGGGTGTTAGGTTCGGGTGATGGGTGGGTCCAACATTTAACAAGTGTCCAACGTAGTCTTAATAATCTGCCAAGAAATTCTCTAAAAGGTCTCAGTCCGTACGAACTATTGTTTGGTACTAGAATGTGTATTCAGGACCTTGATAGTCAGACTTCAGTGGCAGAAGAAAAATGCTTTGATATCAAAGACCGTTTGGCTGTTTTACAGGACTTAAATGAAACAAGACGAAACCTGAGCCACGTAAAGTTAAAGCAACAGCCAACAGCCACTGAAGAAAAACCACCTGTCCCAGCAAGACCTGTCTGGATTCCACAGATTGGGGATCTGGTCAGAGAGAAAATCGCGGTAAAGAAGGAATTTGGGCCTTCTTACAGAAAAGCAGTACCTGTCTTAGCTGTCAGCGGAACGAAATCAGTTGTACTACTGCCCTTGCTGGTAAAAAGGAGAACCGAGTTGTATCCATTGACCTGGTAAAACCACAATCATGTGGCCAATAATAAGTAGTAGGCCCAGTGGACACCCAAGAAATAGCAGAACACCAAAATTTGCTACAATACAAGAGGTTCAAACTGAGAGACTAATCACATTTGATAAAGCTGCAGTGAATAAAAAAGGACTATGCAACAAAGCCATGGAACTTGTGCCTCTTGAAACCCAAATTGCAAGTTCGTCAAGAAACACCAGTCTACAATGATGTAGCCTCAGACTATGCTAGTAAAACAAAGAAAAATCCAAAAGCAAATGAAAATTCAGAAACAATTCCAACAATTGACAGAACCTCATCTGGCTACTTCATCAATTTCAATGACTTTTCTGAAGATCCAAGCGAACCTGAAGAAACGCCAGCAACAAAAACTTTTAAAGATAAAGTAACTGAACTCTTACATCAACTTAAAGAAACCTATCTGATTTCTCCATGGATTGAATTTTGGATTGTGTTAGGTGTACTTTTCCTCCTGCTTTGGCTCATCATGGTTCTTTGTTTGGGAAAATTCATTGAAGGAAAATACAGTACAATGGACACAGCAAGTCAGAACATCAACTTGGTCCTAAAGCCTCACAAGTCATCTCACATCGAGAAAAGAGAACTATCAAGGGTGAACGTCACAGCCAATCCAATACCCGGTGGGATAGCATGGGACAGAACTGACTTTGACATTTTTGGCCCGATTGAGCTCTTGAAATATCTACATCAGTTCAAGGTTTCATTAAGTGACTTTGTAAAACCATGTACTTTCTCTGATGATTGGGACTTTGAAAATATAAACAATATGATGTCAGATTTAGTAATGTCAGCAAAATTTACTGAACATGATTATTTACAGGGTTCATCAAATTATGAAGAAATGTACTGTTATAATCACTTTGGCCAGCACTATTTCCATAAATCTGCACAGCCTAGAAATGTATTTAATTATAACCAATGGGAACATTGTGCAACACCGCCTAAAAGCAGCTCAAAAACGTTTTATGACAAATTCCCATACTTCTCAGGGTTTAACACAAGTGATGCAGAAACATTTTATTTTAAAATGTTAAATAAGACAGGAATGAAAACAATGCTGACAAATACTAAATTGATCTATTCGGAAACATTTTATGAAAAAATTATTACATTTGGTTTTGATTTCTGGAAGAACAACATTGAAACAAAAACCATCTGGGGTACAAAATATTGGCAGGTACAAGGTTTAGAAGCATTGTTTAGAGCCTACATGATCCCAGAACAAATAATATTCTTGAATGACACCATTCAACAGACTACCTGTCTTGGCCTAGCCAAAATTAAGGACTTAAACAAACCGTCTATTCCAAGGCCCATACATGATAGTAATAGCACTACTGATATGGAGATAGACGTATCCCATATTTTATACCAAAACAGAACACATCCTGATTGGAAAAAATGGTTGATATGGCCCCCAGACACAAATAACTGTCAAGATAGATTCCTGAACAAATTACAGGGGTTAAAAATGAACAGGCCAGACCCAAGATACTCCCAGAGACAACATCCAGGGATAGTTACAACATACAGTGTAGGGAAACTCTGCCTCGAATGGTTACAGAAATCCACACTGGCTGAAATTAAGCAACACTGGACTTTACTTGAAGACGGTGCTCACTTGCGTGATTTCATTCTGGGACCACGCAAACAGCGTCAAAATTGTTTCATAGCGGCCGGTATGTACGCTGCGTACAACGAAGCTTGGAAAGTAATGCAAATTCAAACGGCAGAAAAAATACAAGAAATTGATCGTATTAATTTGGAAAAATCACTTTCTGTTGTGGACAATGGGTTAACGACTCTGTCCTCCAGAATTTATTCCCTGGACAGTATTGTATCATCTGCTATTGATATAATAGAGCAGGACTTACTAATGTTACAACATGGTCAGTGCCAAATACGTTCTATTGTACAGCTTGGCTGGACGTTGCAAAATCTACGTTCAGGCTACGTACCATGGCGTTTAATCAACACAACGTCATTATTCTCTATCTTTAACCTTAATGATAAACAAATCAGTTTGGCACAAAAAGGAGCAGACTATACGATTCTGAGCATTGAAAAACTTAAGAGATTACCATTGACAATGTCAGAAAGACCTGTCATTGATGGATAATACACGGAATAATAACAATTCCGATAACAACTTTCCAATTTAAATACTGCCAAGAATATATACCAGCGGGCCAGTATGAAAGGTTGGGTAAAGGGTACATCAAGTCAACATGGAAATTACCTTATAAACACACATGTTACAGTGAAAAGAAAAAGAATGTATTTCTTAGTGGTAAAAATTGTAAACGATCACTAAGCGGTACACTCCTGTGTCAAGGCATTAACCTGCATGGAGCCTGCGAAGGGTCTTCAAATAACCTTTCAAGTCACCAGCAAGGCACACCTGCAACACAGATAGAGCCATTCTTTAGACGGCTTTCTAACGGGAGCTATATTCTAATAGTGGAACACAGCTGGTGTGGCATGGTGCCAGGGAAAGTCTATCTCGTAAGCATTAGTTCCATGGTCACTTGCTGTATGCAAGTATTGTATCCAAACAGCAATCCAGATATGGAGGCGGCAATATGGCCTCGTTTGAATATCTCTTCTATTCGAATTGATACTTTAAGCAGAATGAAGTCTCTTCTTTTACAGACGACTGTGCCTTTGACCTCGTCCAGAGAAACGTATGATCTGCAAGTTGCAAGGACAACGGCAGAGATACATTCCCTTTTATCAACAAATTGCCCAGTGCATTTCGCAGAAATACTGAGCCAAATCCTAAATATGTCTGGTACCAGTGGCATCGCACATGTATTTAAGACAATTTTTTAGGGACTGTTAACACCCTTTAAAACAGTTCTGGGCATCTTCCCCAATTTTGTCCATTTTGTCTTTGGTGGCCTCCCTCTACTTTTGGGACTCGTAGCAGGAATTTTATTTTTGATTCTTCTGCTCCGATATGGCAAGCCAAGTCGCAAACAAGACTCCAGCAACAATGGAAGAAACGATCCTAGCTATACGCTATCGGGACTGCATAACTAAAGTCCTTGGATTAGCCCTGCTAAGAGATCTGAATATGACCTGGTTTCTTTCATTCAGACCTATCTGGCAAAATTGCATCTTACCTGTGCTTCGATGTATGCTATGCGGAGAAGAATGCGTGTTGGACATCTGTCTTACACTACCATCAGCAGTACCAATGGATACAGATACTTTGCTAGGTCCTGTAACGGCTCATGCATCGTGTTGTCCCCAGCGGCTACCTATTCTGATGACGGCATTCGTTGAGACTTTACCACTACGAGGCAGTGGAGTACGAGATGAGAGCAGCATCACCCAGGTGCAACCTTTAGTGAGCATTGCTGATCCTGACATCGATAATAGCAATCATTCTCACGACTGCACTGTTGCGGCATTTTCAAACTTGGTCGAACTTTCACCTGATGTCGTAGACCAATTTTTTGCGAGTCTGTCTGAAATGATGTTCTCTCCTGAACAGAAAGAATAATTTTTAAGCGACAAGCACACAGCGTTCCCTGAACTCTGAATTCGGCCTTCAGCTTTGATAAACAAAAGCTACTAAAAACATGTGGAACTGTTTTTTCCCCTGAAAGCGAAATTATTTTTCTCACTTCCAAAATATTTACCTTTTTTTGTTGGCGCAGAGTACTCTGCTTAAAGTAGAACTATTCTTCGAGAACAGAGCTTCTATTTTAGGAACTCTAGAGACAATATTTTACCTCCGCCTCTAGCACATGTACAGCATTTGTATTATTATGTGATGGAATGGTCTCGACCTTCTTTTTTGTATTCAGAGCCATTTCATGTGTAAATTTTCGCAATTCATTCAGCTAATATATTGATGCATTTTTTAACTGAATGATACCACTGCTTGAGAAACGTACAGTACCAATATTCATTTTCGTGTATTTACCATATACCATTTCAAATGCTAATTTTGTATTTTGGGGTGGGTTGGAAAACACGTGCACCATTATATGTTTACTATTGCTTAGTTTTAAGTAATGAGGGACATTAGATCGTGGAGTGGGTGTTGTAATTCTATCTAGAACTCTAATTCGATATTCCTGATTCATGCCCGTATGTGGTTATAATAAATAATATCCTTATGAAGGCATAAGAATCATATCCATATTTAGTGACAACCCATGCGGTCCAAATACAGCATGGCTACTCCTCTAGACTCCTAGAAAGTACACCGCATTTTTTAAACAAACCAAGCCTCCAGCAGCCCAGGAAATCCCCCTGCTCTTGTTTTGATTTGCACAAGAACTCCTAGAGTAAGAAAGAACTGTTTGTTCTTGGTGACGTCTCATGTCCAACCTTACGTCAAACCCGGCACCTTCCAGGTATAAATATACCAACGTTGCCTTAAGCAAACACACGGTGGTTTGGAGCTGAGCGGCTATCTACTTGCCCGAGAGCCCAGCTGATGCGAGAGCCCACGGACGCCGCCCCTCCCTTTTGACGCACTGAGAGAGACGCTGTCTTTTCTCCTGCCGAGAAATCCAGCTCCGGTGTTTTCAGCCGCCCTTGCGGGTTGCTGGGATATCGAGTCCTGAGAGAGAGATACCAGACCTCCTGCTTTCTATTACCCAGATACGGAGCTGACTAGACCCTTAAAGAAAATTCTTGATTCAGATTCTTGGCAAAACCAACGTAACTTAAACTGCTACTTATTTACTCCTTCCCACGTATTAGGCTTAGGTCAGGTACACCGGGGTAGGCGTATTTAGAAGCACCAGTTGAGTACGTTATTCAATGTATATTTGTATGTATATATTTGATCTATTTTAAAGTATCATATGGCTAAGAAACCATATCAATGCTTTTACAGTATTATTTTATAATACTCCTTTTACTGTACGCACTTTACTTTATGCTATGTATTGCAATTGTGGCAATTCATTTCTCTTGCATGAGAAAGAAGACTGCTCAATAAATAACACCTTTTATTGAAAACGCCCGTCTCTCTATTCTCTGCACTCTAGTGAAACTAAGTATGCACGATTGACTGAGTAAAATAGCTGTCTATTGTTTTCACACGACTCTAGAGATACACTCTTATTCTGAGGGAGCAAAGTTGTCATGTTTTATGGTTGTCAGAAGCTAATCCCTTCTTGTCTATCCAGGGAAGTTAAACTCCTCCTTGTTTATTCGAGAAAGTTTCTAGTGACCTCTGAGCTAGCTGGCAAAACTAATTAAGTCTAATATAGTCAGTAGAGACCTAGTCGACCTCAGTCCTACGTCTACACTGCTGTTTATAATATTCCAATGCGCAGAGCCTATTGGGAATATAGGAACTACACTACACTTCACCTCCAACGGTGCCTCTTCCAACTCTAGCGCCAGCACATATTCATTATTAGAACATTGGAATGTTGGGAGCTCCATTGAATACAATGGAGTGCTCTGGGCTTATAATGGCTGGTATAAGCCTGGAGCTCCAACATTCCAATGTTTCTTCTTTGTTCACAGCTCTGGCTGTGAACAAAGGCTTCAGGGAGCCTGAGGGGATTCCAATCCCCTCATGCTTCCAAAAGGCTTTGTTTTTTTTGTTAGAACATTCTGTCCTCTAGTGACAGAATGTTCTAATAGCCTTATAGCCCTTCGTAGTCGGGCTATACCGCTATTAAAGTCCCTCTCCCTTGTTAAAGGCCCTCGCCTTCGGCTCGGGGCCTTTAACGCTGGAGAGGGCCTTTAATAGCCGGTATAGCCCTCTACGGCGGGCTATAAGGCTATATTCACATCCTGTGGAAGCTCCTCCACCGAAGCCTCTCATTTCTTCATGAAGATTGCCTTCCATATCTCGTCATCATTCGCACCATGCAAGGCATCGCTACAGGTCTTGGCGGTCCTCATCACGATCATTCTCCAGACATACACATCACCATCGTGCATCCAGGTACAGGTCAAGAACAAGATCAAGACATCATTCGATCTATTATTTCTCAAGTTATTTTCCCAGCGCTGGAAGATCTACACCAACACTGTCTGATTCTCACCAACTAACAGTCTCTCTAGTGATAATATAAACACCTTTCAGAAGGTCTTGGTGAGAGGCGCTTCAGAATTGAACATTCAATCAACTTCTGTAGATGCTGCACTCATAAGTGAATATCCTTCTGCAGAAGCAGGTGGTGGAGCCCATTCCTCCCAAACAATGAAGTACAGGGATTTATTCCCATTATTTTCTAGTGAAAAAGAAAGGTCCCAGAAACGAGTTCAGACACGTTCTCGATCTGAAAGTAGAAAACAAATGGATTCAAAGAGAGAAGTTTTGAATGCTTGCACTACATCAGATCTATACCCAGATACATCAGGGAGACTGGCTCTGTTCGATAGACCTCCAAAATGTGCACTTTCATGTCCTCCTAACCTAGAAACACAGCACGTTCTTGAAGATTTTCATTGGTCACCATCAATACCAGTACAGAGTGCTGCCGTTTGGCCTCAAATCCTCCCCAGAACTTTTTTGAAGGATATGGCAGTACACTTTAGCTGCACACCTCAGGAAGCTTCGAATTGTTGTCTACCCATATCTAAACGAATGGCTGATTAAGGCTTCAAATCTCAAGAAGTCCAACTACATTACCAGGTGGCAAGCAATATTTTACAGTGATTAGAGCTGCATATCAATTACAGTAAGTCAATTTCTACTCCAGTCGAGACAATACATTACTTGGGGGCCTCCATTGACAGCATTCAAGCAAGAGTGTATCCTTGCAAGGTGAGACTGTGATGGCCTCCTATATTTTTCTGACCCCAAACACTCATCTCCACATGCAACCTCTGCAGGAATGTCTCAAAGATCGATGGCATAAATTTTAGGGCTGTTGGAAGGACAATATCACTCTCTCTCCCAGTGCAAAGCAGTCTCTGAAATGGTGATGCTCTCCAACAAATCTACTTCCAGGGATGCCATTTCATCAGGATGTCCCTTCTCAGATAATTGTGACAGATACCTCATAGTTAGGATGCGGAGAGCATATGGATCACCTTCAAATCTAGAGAAAATGGTCTCTGAGAGAGATGACTCATTAGATCAATTTCCTCGAGTAATGTGCAGTTCACCTAGCATTGAAAGCTTTTCTCCCGTCCTTCAAGACGCAATCCCTGCTTGTTAAGACAGGCAAAATGACAACAATGTACTACTCAACAAGCAGGGAGAAACGAGGTCCATACCTTTGTCTCACGAAGCCCAGGCAATAGCCAGAAACCTGTGTATCACTGCAATTCATCTCCCAGATGATCAAAATATTTAAGAGGCTCCCTAAGCAGAGTCTTTCAGTAAAACCATGAAGGGCTCCTGCATGACGACATAGTGCAAAACATTTTCAGAATGTAGCAGGCCCAGCACATCGATTTATTTGCCATCACAGAAAATAAAAATGGTCCAGTCTTTGCCTTGAGGTACTATCAATAATGGGGACACTGGGGAATGCCCTATGGATTGACTAGTCCAGCAAAGTCTTTTAAGCCTTTCCTCTGATCCCCTTGATCCCATCATTTCCCATCAAACTGTCTTACTCGAGGGCCAGAATTATCTTGATTGCTCTAGAGTGACCCTGGCAATGGTGGCTCACAGATGTTATCCACATGTCAGAACACCCATATCTGAAGCTGCCTTGCAGAAAGGTTCTTCTCATGAAATTCAGCGGCCAGATGGTTCAACTTAACCTCTCCTCCTTGAGTTTGGGAGCATGGCTCCTGAGCTAGTTCTGTATGGGCATTTGAACCTCCAACAAGAATGCATGGACATTCTCAAGGAGGCCAAATGACCTTAAACACATTCAGCGTATTCATTCAAATGGAAGAAATTGTGTATTTGGTGTTATGACTAAAACTTGAATCCAACAACCTGCCAAGACGAGGAAATTCTTCCAAATTTACTTAATCTGCCAAATCTGGCTGATAATTCTCTTCCATAAAAGTTAATTTGGTGGCAATTACTGCCTACAGGAAATGTCCATCACAAACCTCTTTTTACAAAATTCCTATTATCAAAGGCTTTTCGAGGCGTTGAAAAAGGTTTTTCCTCCAATAAGATGTCCATTTCCTCCCTTGAAGCTTTATATAGTCCTTTTACGCCTCATGAACGGTCCGTTTGAGCCCATTCAAAAATTATCCTTGCATTATCTCTCTTGGAAAACTGCTTTCCTCATAGTGATCACATCAGCACGTAGGGTTAGCGAAATCCGGGTGTTATGTTCCCACGAACCATGTACCTTTTTTCATTCCAGTAAGGTGGTCAGGAGGCCTCATCCAAAATTCCTACCTAAAGTCATTAAAGATTTTCACATTAATCCTTTCCTTAACTACTTTTTTCAGCATCCTTCCACACCTGCTGAAAGGACTCTCCAATGCTCCTTATGTCAGGTGGGTTTTAAAGTTTTATCTGGACCAAAAAAAGATATCCACAAGTCAGACCAATTGTTTGTAAATTATGGTCCAGTCCTCAAAGATCTAGCTACATCCCAATAGTCCATATCTCAATGGATAGTATCTCGCATTCTATTCTACTGAAAGGACATAAGGTTTTGTCCGGTAGACCTAAAACTCATTCTACTACAGGAAAAGCGGCTACTGCTGATTTAATGAGAAATGTGCCAATAGCTAAGATTCGTAAGGTGTATACATGGAGATCTGTTCACACTTTTAACAAACATTATTGTTTGGATTCCGCTGCTAGAACAGATGCTCAAGTAGGACAGGCTTCCCTCACAACTTTATTTGCTTAAGTTGGTTGATTCAATGTTTCTTCAGTCTTTTCCACCGCTGTTTGGAGTGGTTGGGCTTACTACTCTATTCAGTGCTTATGACTATCAATAGAGATCCCCTGAGGGAGAAGATTTCTTACCTTTAATTCAGTTCTCTCTCATGGGAATCTCCATTGAAGTTATAAGCAACCCTCCCGCCTCCACAGAGGAGAGGATATGGACGAATGTTGGACCTATATGATACTGCCACATCTCAGAAAAAAGAACTGAAGCAACTGCCACCTGCTAGGCATTAAGGGCAACTGGTGGTCTCTGGACCCTCAAAGGTGCAGATGCTAGTTTCACATTTATATAAGGGCAGCCTATGGGGCTACAATGTCCACTATTCGTGCATCTTTCTCCTTTTAAAAAGGGCTTGTGAAAGAGGTTTAAGTAATCAAATCACTTGTTACCAATTATTTGCCATTATAGCCTTCTTAAAGGCTTTATAATGTCCATGTCTTAAGTGTTTCTACAGGCCTTCCTGAAGAAAGGTGAAAATCTACACTTAAGAAGATATAATATGAAAAGTGCTCCGGGATCCCCGCACGTGAGTAGGACTATTCCATGATATTGACTTCAATGGAGATTCCTTGGAGAGAATTGAAGAGACCACTCCCGGTGAGTAAACCCATTTATTCTGAGGGTTACATAAACCATCTGTCAGGCACACAAGAGCTCCAATGTTCAGCCATACGCGTTTCGGGCTCTCGCCCTTGTTCACTGGCCCCAGAACACTGAACATGTATTGGCATGGACTTGATGCCTTGTACACTACGAGCTTGCCCACATGGGGAGGAGTGTTTTAATTTGGACATTCAGCGGCACCCACATGGGTTTTATTGCAAAGCGGACTACGAGGACCATGATGCACTCGCACACACGCCCACTGGGGCGGGACATTTTATTGTGTGCAGGTGGTCCGCTTGCTGTCGAGTGTTCTGGGGCCAGTTAACAAGGGCGAGAGCCTGAAACGCGTATGGCTGAACATTGGAGTTCTTGTGTGCCTGACAGATGGTTTATGTAACCCTCAGAAAAAATGGGTTTACTCACCGGGAGTGGTCTCTTTAAGTTTGTGGCAAATCGTTTCTTCATATACATATATCTATATATATCTATATCTATATATATATATATATATATATATATATATATATATATATATATATATATATATATATATATATATATATATATATATATACATATATTAAACAATCACACACAGATAATCAATAAACAAAAGTGACTTCTTCTTGTATCTTTCTTTCTTTAAGAAATCCTTTATTCTTTCTTTAGGTATTTTTTCTATAAAGCATGCAGCCTCCAAAACTGCAAATACCCGGAAAAAGCCAACCCGTGTTTCGCGCCCAATTGCGCTTCTTCAGGGCTGTTACAAACAAAAATTATGTATAAAAAAATATTCAATATTTACAAAAACAGTTAAACTATGCATGAATATCACAATATTTGTTCAATAAGAATCTACCTCTCTGATGGTCATATTCCTATTTGACAACACACTTAATTAACAGTGAAGTATATTAGTTACATTTTGGATGCAGAAATAAAAAAGAATTAGTTATTCAATAAACCTAAAATGGAGAACGAAACTTAATAAAAAGAGCTGTACGTGAACCTCCCAGCTTTAACATTTGTTTTTACCATGTTATGCTTCTGACATGATTACGACACAGTGTGGCCTTCGGTATTTTCACTTGTTCTCTCTTAAATAAATTTCCCTGTTATCATGAGAATTTGTTTAATAAAGATTTTTTTAATACATTTTATTTTACCTCTTAAAAATAAATTTTTGAGTCTTCCTTGGCCTTTAACTTCTTTTGTAGTGCCTTATTGCTAGTTAGTATTTATTATCTCTGATACAAAAATAGAATATAAAAGCACAAGAACAGAATTACGTTTTTGTTCTCATGATTTAGTAAATGATCCCCATTTAGAAAAATCCCTTATTAACGCATAAAGTTTTCAAGTCATAAGGTTCTCACCTTTATAGTCTCCTTTGGTCTCTACCTCCAGTTCCAATCTTATCAATTTTAAAAGGTCATTTTAATCCACATTTGTTCACTGTTTATTTCCCCCTCGATAAGGGTCTGTGAAAGAAACAGAGTGGTGAGAAACTCCCTCTATATGTAGCACAATAATGAAATTGTCAACTGGGAGCTCTCCATATGAAATTCTTCGTGCTTCCTGTTAGTGCAACCTTAACTATAATGCCAACCTGTTCCCTGTAAGTGCGGTATTTCTAGCTACTTGCCTCATGTTATCTCAGTTTAATATTCTGTTCTTCCAAATCACAAGCTGCAATATGTTATTAAGACAATTCAAACCAATTACGTGTAACCGTCTTAGCAGGCTTTTCTCTGCTAAGTGCTGCCGCTCCTCTAGCCTCTATTTAAACAAACATAAAACAGACATCTTTTCAAATAAAGTAGTAACTGCTATAACATATCTGCTTTTGCGTTCAACTGCAATGTAACTTGCGTATCCTCACGATATGCTACTGCCCCTTTCCCACGTTTATCAATTTAGCTTACTGTAGGGCTTCTGTCAAGCTGCGTGGTCCTTGTCTAGAACAAATTGTGCATTCATTCAGACTGAACCTGGAGGCACGCGAAAGGGAGCTCTTCGTGTGTGCCTTGTCTTTTATTTTAAATTAACTATGCGTGAATCCTTGTAAACAGCAAAACGTATTATTTAGTCAGCTTTTAATTACCATATTTATATTTTGCTAAGTTGCTTGTAAAATAAATGTATTTTTCAATGTTTTCAATATTTGTATTGGGGAAGACCAATATCATTATTGGATCATACCAATATTTTACAATGCATGATGCTATACTATATAGAACAAAATTTCTTTCTGTTTGATAATATCTTATATTGACGGAAGTCAGGAACAGCTATGGGCACCTGCTTCGCCCCCAGCCTGGCCAATTTATTTCTAGGCTTGTCGGAGGAGCAGGTGGTATGGATGTTGAAGAATGACAAATGTACTGCACATATACCTATTTGGATCTGATATATCGATTATCTCTTTTTAATTTGGGACGGGCCAGAAAAACTTGCTTTGGAACTTATTGAGGTCTTGGGAAACAACAATTTGAATTTGAGTTTCACTCATAAAATCAGTAACACCTACTGTGAATTCCTAGTTGTTGCTCTCTGTGTTCAGAATAACAAACTAAGCAGTACATTATTTAGAAAAGAAACAGCAGGTAACACCACTTTGCATGCCCACAGCCATCATCCAACCCCACTGCATAACTGCATCCCTTATAGAGAATTCATAAGGCTACAACAAAATTGTAGCTCTGGTGATAGTTTTGTTCAGAAAAATATGGAAAGTAGATTTGGACAAGGGGTTATTTGGGGTTATTCCAACAAAATATTATCTCAGGCCAAAAAGATACTCCATGGTATAACACAAGATCCATTTTTGTTTCGGAAATATATAGCCAAAAATGTAAAACAAAATACAACTACCCCCAGACTGATTACCACCTATAACAAAAGAGCCAACCAGTTGTGAAGAGCATTAAGACGTCATTGGAGGCTATTAAAAACTGACCCGGTGATAGGAGGGTAATAGGTGATTCACCTCTCATCACATATAGTAGACTAAGATCATTGAGAGATGATATATATACATCCTTTATACATATACATATATACATGTTAAATTCAATTTTATTCAGAAATAAAAGGATGCGGCACACCGGAGTAAAGCACATTCATATATTGTGCAAGAAACGCGTTTCGGCGAAAGCCTTTTGAAGAATTAGTGCAATGTGTTCACAGACATCGAGAAAATACTGTAAATATCGCAACATGATATTGATGATATGTATATACGTATGTATATGTGTATATATATATATATATATATATGTATGCACACAAGTCTTCTAGAAGAAGGGCTCGCACTCGGAGGTATATACTCGGAAGTATAAACCAGTGTAGTTTTAAACATTCTAGTCACTTTCATGTCGGCATTTTAACACACAGCGCATGTCCTTCTCCCTTTGCGGCTTCAATATTGTTGTTGTTGTACTACTTTATTCGATATTTACATATCATAAAAGTACAAACAATACAAACATAAATACACATATTTAAAACTCCCACTTATTCATACATTTCATACCATAAAAAGATAAAAATCAGAGTATTTACATTTAAAACAAGGGGTTTCAGTAGTACATTAGCAGGAGTCGGTATATACATTAGTTTTACAGCTCATACTTTCTCATGTCTTAAGCCAATAACCTGGCACGGATGAACCACGCGCTGGCTAAATATTTAGCGACCCCGCATACAACTAACATAGATGTAACATCTGACAAGAGCATGCGCAAGGCGGTTCTGGCCTCTCTCACACCCAGCTCTCTGCATACCGGTTTTAACCATTTTGTTCTGGGTCTTTTGTAAGCCCTACAAGCGAATAGAAAGTGTGGAAGTGATTCGCTTGTACATGGGCATCCGGGGCAGCTTGGAGAGTGGGTGTTTCCCCCCTTCCTTTCCAACCCTCAGTGAAGTTTTTCAGGGGTAGGATCCCGTATCTCATTTTCAAGAAAAGAGACCTGTCCCTAGGGTTTTGGATAAAATCTAGGAAGGGCTTCAATATGGTTTAACTTTATTGTTCATATATGAAATGCATGTGTCAATATTACTGCCTTGTTGCCTTGACGCTTAGAGCACTGAGTTGAGCCTATGACACATGTACACATCATTTGTTTCGTTATACTGTGACGTTTAAATGTGAAAATTTGCTTTAATTTTGTGAATTTTTCACTATGAAATTTATGGTCTCACAACACATGTTGATGAAATGAGAGTATAAGATACTAGTGTTTGGAGCATTTACTAATGCTGTTTCAGGAATGGAGTATATTTCACTCTTACATTGCCCATTCAGTAATGTCTGCCAAAGTCGATTGACTTTTGATCACAGTCCGTTTTTTGTTTCATTTGCTATGTATGCTCTCCTGAATCGTGTGATTACTGTGTGATCAAGTCAGTTTTGCTGACGAAACGCGTAACGATTAAAACTACACTGGTTTATACCTCAGAGTGCAAGCCCTTTTTCTAGAAGACTTTGTGTGCATTTAATTACCAGGAGACCCGCCCGGTGTGACCCGCCACCTGTCTGCGGGCCAGTGACTCCAAGAATCTGGTCGTTTGCGGATAATATATATATGTATATATGTATAAAAGCAAAGCGCCCCAGCGCTATTGGAAGGGCTCACCGCAGCATCCACAGGCCATCCGGTTCGTTCCGGCTCCCGGCAACTTCAAAGCTTGACCCCAACTAAAATTGGATGAGTCCGACACGTTACCAGGATTCCTGGCAGACGTCACCCCAAGAGCCACACCCACTCAGGGCGGCCATATTCAAATATAAAAACGCGTTTGAATGTCAGGTGAGAGCGCCATGCCTTGGTATTTTGTCCATGAAGAAGAGGCGTCTATGGCCCGAAACGCATTGGACTCATCCAATTTTAATTGGGGTCAAGCTTTGAAGTTACCGGGAGCCGTAGCGAGCCAGATGGCCTGTGGATGCTGCGATGAGCCCTTCCAATAGCGCAGGGTCACTTTGCTTTTCCACATGTTTATGGTTGGCCAGAACCGTGGAAAGAGCTCCACTTCATACGTGCTAAGAAACACAGCCGCAGTGAAGGCTGAGGCAGAAAGTTTTCTGCCATTCAGCGCGTCATTCAAAGTAATGCTGCAACCTCGATGTCATTTCCCCTACCTACTCAAGGAATTAAACAAATGACAATAGTGAACATAGGCACAGCACCTACTTAAGGTTAACACTTCTACTGACGTGTGGGACTACAGTTACCAGGATTCCTGGCAGACATCACGCCAAGAGCCACACCCACTCAGGGCGGCCATATTCAAATATAAAAACGCGTTTGAATGTCAGGTGAGAGCGCCATGCCTTGGTATTTTGTCCATGAAGAAGGGGTGTCTATGGCCGCGAAACGTGTCGGACTCTACCAATTTTAATTGGGGTCAAGCTTTGAAATTACCGGGAGCCGTAACGAGCCGGATGGCCTGTGGATGCTGCGGTGAGTCCTTCCAATAGCGCAGGGGCGCTTTGCTTTTCTACCTCTTTACGGTTGGCCCGAACCGTGGAAGGAGCTCCACTTCATACGCGCTAAGAAACACAGCGCGCAGTGAAGGCTGAGGCAGAATTCAAGTTTTCTGCCATTCAGCGCGTCATTCAAAGTAATGCTGCAACCTCGATGTCTTTTCCCCTACCTACTTAAGGAATGAAACAAATGACAATAGTGAACATAGGCACAGCACCTACTTACGGTTAACACTTCTACTGACCTGTGGGACTACAGTTACCAGGATTCCTGGCAGACGTCACCCCAAGAGCCACACCCACTCAGGGCGGTCATATTCAAATATAAAAACGCGTTTGAATGTCAGGTGAGAGCGCCATGCCTTGGTATTTTGTCCATGAAGAATGGGCTTCTATGGCCCTGAAACGCGTCGGACTCATCCAATTTTAATTGGGGTCAAGCTTTGAAGTTACCGGGAGCCGTAGCGAGCCAGTTGGGCTGTGGATGCTGCAGTGAGCCCTTCCAATAGCGCAGGGGCGATTTGCTTTTCTACCTGTTTACGGTTGGCCCGAACCGTGGAAGGAGCTCCACTTCATACGCGCTAAGAAACACAGCGCGCAGTGAAGGCTGAGGCAGATTTCAAGTTTTCTGCCATTCAGCGCGTCATTCAAAGTAATGCTGCAACCCCGATGTCTTTTCCCCTACCTACTCAAGGAATGAAACAAATGACAATAGTGAACAAGTGAACATAGGCATAGCACCTACTTAAGGTTAACACTTCTACTCACCTGTGGGACTACAGTTACCAGGATTCCTGGCAGACGTCACCCCAAGAGCCACACCCACTCAGGGCGGCCATATTCAAATATAAAAACGCGTTTGAATGTCAGGTGAGAGCGCCATGCCTTGGTATTTTGTCCATGAAGAAGGGGTGTCTATGGCCCCGAAATGCGCCAGACTCATCCAATTTGAATTGGGGTCAAGCTTTGAAGTTGCCAGGAGCCGTAACGAGCCGGATGGCCTGTGGATGCTGCGGTGAGCCCTTCCAATAGCGCAGGGGCGCTTTGCTTTTCTATATGTATATATGTATGTATATATGTGTGTGTGTGTATATATATATATATACAGATATATGTGTATATATATGTATATGTATATATGTGTGTTTGTGTGTGTATATATATATATATATATATACATATATATACATATATATATACATATATATATATTTCACTGAAAAAAACATAGGTTTCAGGCCTTATATAGTTAGGAATTAGCATTTAAAAAACCTTTAAAATTCACTCAAAAAACTATAAGTTTTAGGGGTGTTATAGTTAGCTGGACATTTCACTCATACAAAACCATTGAAATTGCTCCTATATAGTTAGTTGTACTAACTATATTTCGCGCACCCGCAGTCCACTGCTGATGATGTCACATATTACATCATTCGTGACATGGTCAGTGACATCACTGATGACATCTCACATGACATCACTGATGACATCATCCAGTGAATGTGGTTTGCTTCGTTATTTAAATATGCATTATATATATAGCAATTTGCATTGAAGAATGAGTGGATATATAAAAATAAAAATTTGGATGAAGGATTTAGTAGCAGTGTAATTGACTGTTTACTTGACCAATATATAGTGTCTCACTAAATATAGTGGATAGTGACTAAACTGTTTGAATATCTGTATCACTTTGTCAGTTGTTGTGTAAACTGGTTCTCCAGTTGGTTACTAGCTATGTGAAAGTCTGTATTAGTTATTGATTAGTTAACTGAGTATTTGTATGGGAGAGTGAATGTGTGTGTGGTTCGGTGGGGGGGGGTGACTGCCCAAAGATGTGTGAATAGTTGATTCACTAGATATATGAAGTTAAAACTACATGTTCTAACAGTTGTTTGGGTGAGTGAATATCTTTATGGGTGTGGTGATGAGCAAATATATTTCTCAATGGTACATGTCCAACAAACTAGAAAAATAAAAGGCATGTGTCAGTTGTTGTTTATTAATAAGTATACATAAGACTCAATGATTCTGTGAGTGACTGTATGGATAACTTTATACTTGTAATAATGATTTTATAATTCACTAAGTATGACTTACTATCTAAATGAATAGATTAAATTGTGTTTGTATAAGTGTGTAGCTAAGTAAATATGTAAGTATGATCCATTGTTTGCATAAGTAAGTAGGATGACTTCATATGTGAATAGGATGTGTGCTGGTGTGTAATGTCGATTTAGGTGTATAGGTATTTTTGATAGTGTTCTAATGTTCATTGACAGCATGTATGAGTGAATTTACAGGTAAGTGATTAGATGTGTGTATACATCTATGAATCACTGAGTGGGTTTTTAGATACTTGTATTGCTGTAACAATGGATTCAAATATGATACTCTGTATTTTACAAAGAGTGATGAAAGATTTTACTAGTGTATGAAAAGGTGTATGTGATTGTCACGTGGATGATGTCATCAGTGATGTCATCAGTGATGTCATTTGAGATGTCATCAGTGATGTCACTGACCATGTCATGAATGATGTAATATGTGACCTCATCAGCAGTGGATTGCGGGTGCGCGAAATATAGTTAGTACAACTAACTATATAGGAGCAATTTCAATGGTTTTGTATGAGTGAAATGTCCAGCTAACTATAACACCCCTAAAACTTATAGTTTTTTGAGTGAATTTTAAAGGTTTTTTAAATGCTAATTCCTAACTAGATAAGGCCTGAAACCTATGGTTTTTTCAGTGAATTTGCAAGGTTTTTTAAATGCTAATTCCTAACTATATAAGGCCTGAAACCTATGTTTTCTTCAGTGAATTTCAAAGGTTTTTTAATGCTAATTCCTAACTATATAAGACCTGAAAGCCCACCAGGAATCTCCAGTATGCGCCAGGGGACTGCATTGCAGAGAGGTGTAATGAAGCCACGCCCCTTTTCACACCTATCTGCAACGCAGCCCCCGTGCATGTTTGAAGAGGGGGAACTAATTCCCCTTGCATACTGGGAGCCCCTGGGGGCCAACTAGCCCACCTTGAACCTCCAGTATGCGCCAGGGGGCTGCATTGCAGAGGTGTAATGAGGTTATGCCCCTTGTTACACCTCTCTGCAATGCAGCCCCCTGGCGCGTTTGCAGAGGGGGAACTAATTCCCCTTGCATACTGGGGGTCCCTGGGGGCCAACTAGCCCAACAGGAGCCTCCAGTATGCGCCAGGGGGCTGCATTGCAGAGAGGTGTAATGAGGCCACACCCTTTTTTACACCTCTCTGCAACGCAGCCCCCGTGCATGTTTGAAGAGGGGAACTAATTCTCCTTGCATACTGGGGGTCCCTGTAGGCCAACTAGCCCACCTGGAACCTCCAGTATGAGCCAGGGGGCTGCATTGCACAGAGGTGTAATGAGGCTATGCCTCTTTTTACACCTCTCTGCAACGCAGGCCACTGGCGCGTTTGCAGAGAGGGGACTAATTCCCCTTGCATACTGGGGGTCCCTGGGTCATATCTGCCCAAACACCGATATTCCGAACGATTGAAAATGACTTTTCTTGAGAAACATTTGGATTTGGATTATCATGTCCTATACTTTGGAATTTTTGAAAGACTGACTTTGAGGATGCTATAAATTACTCAAGTCTGCCCGAATTGTGTGGGTAAAATTGATACCTAGTCACTTTGAATAAGAATGTACTTATGTCTCGTCTAACATTTTGAAGAAATATCTAGTTATATGACAACAGGATACCGACATAACTTGAAGGACATAGTAACACCCTGAAGAAGTTCTGTTGTACAGAACGAAACGCGTCAGCTGGCTGTGGTACATAAACTTAAGGAAAATAAAAGCATTTGAATATACACCAAGATTCAGCGCTTCAATAAGGACTCTAAGTGATATGATTTGATTGGACTTATTGTGCAAGTGGTGCTGTGCCAAACTTTGGAATATTCTCCACTACTCTCTACTACTTACTCTCTACTACTCCACTACTCTCTAATACTCACTCTCTACTATTCATTCTCTACTACTCTACTACTCTCTACTCTCTCTCTACTACTCACTCCCTACTACTCACTCCCTACTACTCACTCCCTACTACTCACTATCTACTACTCTCTACTACTCACTCTCTACTACTCTCTACTCTCTACTACTCACTCTCTACTACTCTCTCTCTACTACTCACTCTTTACTACTCACTATCTACTACTCTCTACTACTCACTCTCTACTTCTCACTCTCTACTACTCTCTACTACTCACTCTCTACTACTCACTCTCTACTACTCTCTACTATTCTCTCTCTCTGCTACTCACTCTCTACAACTCTCTACTACTCACTCTCTACTGCTCTCTACTACTCACTCTACTACTTACTCTCTACTACTCTCTACTACTCACTCTCTACTACTCACTCTCTACTACTCACTCTATTATTCACTCTACTACTCTCTACTACTCACTCTCTGCTACTCTCTCTACTGCCCTCTACTGCTCACTCTCTACTCTATTACTCACTCTCTTCTCTCTACTTCTTTCTCAACTAGTCTCTACCTCTCTACCTCTACCTCTCTACCTCTCTAACTCTACCTCTCTACCTCTACCTCTACACCTCTACCTCTACACCTCTACCGCTCTACCTCTCTCTACACGCACACATATACACATATATATATATGCATATATATGCATATGCATTTATGTATGTGTGTATATATATATATATATATATATACATACATATATAAACATATATAATCTGCATATCTATATAAATACAAATATAAATGCTTGCATGCATATACATATATGCATACATATGCATGTTATTTACATGAAAGTTTTAAAAACACTAATAAAAGCAAAGCTAAAAAGCCATCTCATTACAAACAGAATGGCTTTAACTTAAACGAGGGCGAGATCTATTGCATTTTCAATGCTTGTTTACTTTGGTTCCATCAAGAAGGCATTCAGATTTGTCACACATTTGCCATAAATTCTGAATGTTAGCACTCTAGTTGCTCATTAGATCACTGTAGTAAAGCTACTGCTCACCAGGGAAGTCTGCTGCTAATCATACTTTCTATGGCAAAATGAACCCCCTCATTTTGTTCCTTTTTAACTTAAATGTTTTCAGACTTACCACTTCATTCCAATCAAGATGGCTTCTGGTGTGCCATACTTTTGTCATAAGTAAGACTGTTAGCGCTCTAGTTGTTCTTTAGAACACCCTGGGACATTCTGTCATTGGGCTATACTTGGGCTACATCTGGGTGATATTTGGGCTACATTTGGGCTCTTTTGTCTCTGGTGGCCATCTTGGGAGACTGCATGTCAGAATTTTTTAATGAGATAGAAGAGAATTTGGGAAGTCACTCAAAATGTGCCCTAATTTTTCTTTCTGCAGCACTAATCATACTTTCTATGGCAAAATATACCCCCTCATGTTGTTCCTTTTTAAATTAAATGTTTTAAGAGTTACCACTTTATTCCAATCAAGATGGCTTCAGGTGTGCCATACCTTTGTAATAAGTAGGAATGTTAGCGCTCTAGTTGTTTTTTCGAACACTCTAGGAGGCTGCAGTAGAACACAAAGGAATCAACTGGCAGTCTCTGTCCTTGTTGGATGTACATGTTTTACTGAGAATGTCAGACTTCATTCTCACATGACTGAGAAAGATAATGTGAATTTACAGAAAATATGCTTTCAGATTATAGATCCCCTTCCAAACCACTGTGGGAAAAGCATGAGATAATAGTTTTCTTTCAAACATGATTCATGATATCCCAGCAGAAGGCTTTTTCACATGGTAAAATCACCTTAGAACACACCACAATTCCTAAAATGAGTATGGTACCATCAACAAATGATTTATAATGTAACTAAAGTCCTAAAACCCTCTATTAACTACAATGCTTTTTAATGAGGTGCTATCATGCATATTGGTCCCAAGATGGCTCCCATCACTTCTTGGATGAAGTGCTGACAGCCAATCAGATCTCACGATGAGATGTGTGGTTAGGCTCCGCCCAGATATATATGTGTTTTTGAAGTTAATTTTCATAAAATCCACTGGAGCAATTTTCACCAAATATAGCAAAGGCACTTCTGCGTACCAGTCCCTACAATTTTGCCAAGTTTGGTGTAATTCCGTTCAGCGGTTCAGGCTGTAGCCTTGTCAGAACGTCCTATGGAAATTAACATGGGGAAAACACATTTCTCAGCCCCACTTCACGAATCTCCCCGAAACTTTCAGGGAAGGAGCGCAGCGGAGCTGGCCAAAACTTTGGAAAATTACACGCAAATTCCTCAACCGGCGCCAAAGTTATTCCCAATAGAATGTTGCGGATTTCCTATGGTAGCTAGGTCCTAACTATATATACCTACTGGCTATCGCCAGTAGGTAATATATATATATATATATATATATATATATAAAATGAGAAACCCCACCCTGAAATGTTGAAGAAATGGGGACAGAGCAATTTAGATGCATCAAGTAACCTGGTCAAGATACTGATAGAATATGCAGAAATTGATCATTTAGAGCTACTCAAGGAAATGGAGAAAATCAATACGGAACTGCTGAAATTTGAGCCAAACAAAATGATAACATCTTCTGAAAAAGAAATACAGGAACGATTAACTAAACATGAAGAAAAAATAAAAGTGCGTAAAGCCTACAAATTTGCGCGCGATGAAGATGATTACGAACAGGGACGAATTTATACATTCGCACGCAAATTTGAGAATGCAAAACAAATGAAAATGAATCAAAAATTGGCCCCAGCAAGTACATCTTCGACCATCGCAACAGCCATGTAGAATCCGCTCCTGTTACCAGTGACACTGACTCAATCAACAGCAGTCTTTATTCGGATGAAGGTAGCTCAGCAGGAGCCAGTACATCAACAGGAGGGCCCCAAATGGTACTTGATCTAGGCGAGGAAGTTGATTTTTTAGTAAATGCACGCCTCCAAACTCTGCGCCCATTAAATCGGCGACGGCCACAGCAACAAAAAGGGCCAGAATCAACAGACGACGCAAAGAACGCCGGAACAAACACAAATGCAAACAGCAACAGAAACAAAAAAAGGAATCAATACTGGCGCAACAAGAAATGAAGGACAACACAATTGTGAATTTATCAACAACGTTAACCTCAGCGGAAAATCAACTACTAAGTCTGGGATTAACATATTGCCCTCTTACAGACTTTAATTACACCTCCACCAGGATTGATGTATTTCGCTACATACGCAAACTGAAACTACGTAAGTTTTTCAATATAAAAGAAGGACTGAATAACAGCACTGAGATCAACACAGAACCTTCTGGTTCTATACTTGGGGCCCGGGATGCAAAAACATTGCTAACCTTGGAACAAATGGGCAATGCCAATATCAATACGGATTCTATTTTGTCCACGCAACAAGAACTAGCGGAAGCTGAAATTGAGCAAACAGGTGCGGGCATGAGCCAGTTCAAACCCACTTCTTGCTTCATACCGACCATGCCTAGAGATTCTATTGACTCTTTTCATGAGGTAGTTACATCAGACCAGAAGAAATTATACCACCAGGTGAAACATCGCAAAAGAATTAAAACAAGCAAAGAAATGCAATATTGGGCCCTTGTATTAAAACTGAAAAATGACCATGAGAATATTGTGTGCAGCTCTGATGAGGGGGGTAACATTGTGGTTTGGCCTCAAGTACAATACATTGCTGAGGCCAATAGGCAACTGTCAGATACCACATGCTACCAAATTACAAATATGAAACAATATGATCATGCTAGAGACACCTTAAAAAAGATGCTCCACAAATACAGAAGAGAAGGCCTAATATCGATGCAGGAATTTAAGTTTTTAAATATTGACCAACCGATCATGCCCAGGTTTTTACCTAATACCAAAAATACATAAGGGAACTTTATCAATTCCGGGAAGACCGATTATCTCTGCCATAGGCAGCGTGGCAGAACATTTGGCGCAATATGTTGACTATTTCCTGCAAGACCTGGTGTCCAAATTACCCACTTTCATCACAGACACCGGTGATTTAAAAAAAAAAAATCAAAGACATTCCATGGACAGAAAATTCATTGTTCATAACTTTGGACATAGAGGCTCTTTATACGAGCATAGAACATCAATTGGGTCTAAAAGCACTAGAATATTTTTTGGGTACCAGACCCCTCCATTGTTATTACCACAACAAAATGCTGTTAGAATTTGTAACATGGTGTCTTCATCACAATTATTTTGTCTTTGGTAAAGATGTATATCTACAGAAAAGAGGTGTTGCCATGGGGGCCTGTTTTTCCCCCAGCTATGCGTGCTTGCACGTTGGCTGGTGGGAGAGGTGGGTCCTCATGGGGGAGCACCTTCAGACATTTTTGGAACATGTAGCATTATGTGTTCGTTATATTGACGACGTGTTTTTAATTTGATGGGGTGATGAAGAAATTGCCAAATCCTTTATTTCAAGCCTCAACACTAACTCAGAGAATTTGAGATTTACATCTAATATCAGCAAACATGCTGTAGATTTTTTAGATGTTAAAGTGTTTTTAAAGGGAAACACATTATCTATTACCCTTCATAGGAAAAGCACGGCGGGAAACTCGACTCTCTATGCGAGTAGTGCCCACCCACGTCATGTCATAGACAATATACCCTTTGGAGAATTACTTCGTCTTAAACAAATCTGTAACAGTGAAGAAGAACTTCTTACATGCACCTCTGGTGCACTGGTCAGATTCAAGGCCAGAGGGTATAGCGAGGAAATACTCAATAAAGCAGTTAACAAAACAAAGCAAAGAACTAGAGAGTCGCATTTCCTGCCTAAACCTCCCACAAATGACATGACAGACGATCCAGAAAATTGTAATATCAGGTTTACCACATCATTCAGCTGTCAGGAAAGAAAAATAAGAGCCAGCTTAACCAAGAGCTGGCCCATATTAATGACAAGTGGAGTTCTGGCATCCCAACTCCCCAGTAATCCTAATATTACCTTTCGCTGAGGCCCCTCCATGAGGACACATGTTTCCAATTCATTTCCTGAACTGCTCAAGAGCACGTCTTGGTTTAAACCCCGGCTGGGGTTTTTTAAATGTTCAAGTTGCAGGGCGTTCAAGTTTGGCATAAATACCACCCAATACAACCCCCCTTCAGTCCCGTTCCATTGTCCATCAAGGAAACTACAATTGCAAAACGGAATACTCAGTTTATGTTCTGGGTTGCACCTGTGGCCTGAGGTATGTTGGCAGCACCAGGCTACAGGTGCATGCAAGAATATTGCAGCATCTGCGTGCAATTGTTAACAATGATAGTTCCTACCCTTTTGCAAGACACTTCAGAAGTGTACGAAACAGCAAACTTAGGGGTCTATTTAGAACTCCAGAAGTAATTCTATGCTTTTGTAATCATGTCAACAGTACATGAGAAACAAACACAGCAAATCCAACAAACCATACCACCAAAAAGTGAAGCACCAGGTAACGTGAGTCACCCCTGGTGGAGGATTCCCATCAAAAGTCTTGTATAGATCAATATTCTCATTTGGTAGTCCTTATCGGGTATCGTGTCTCTTGATCATTGAGACTGGCATACCCCGACAACCAGTTAGGGGTAGCGACCCACAATCACTCGGTACTACCACATGATGTTGATACAATGGGAAGTGCAGTGCAAAAGCAAAAAACGTGGTGATTTAAAACAGGATAGGGAACCTAACACAAACCAGTTTTAATAAACGTTAGCCCCTTCCCCTTTAAAAACAAGAACAGTATAATAGCATCAGCGCAGTCCACACAAATAGCTGCGAGGAGACCAACATGTTTCAGCCCCAGTGGGAAAATTGCCCAGGCTTTCGTCAGGGTCTCTGTTCTAAATATATGCTACTGCATTATGAGTGATGAACGTGTGAAAAACTAAACAAAAAACACACAAGTGAAAACCAGAAAAGGATATGATTCTCCTTCTACTGTATCAACTCCTCTCTTCGGCACCTGGTCGATTTAGTACTGTATGTTGGGAACAAACATACCGGTAAATCACGATCAGTAAACATGGTCTGCTGAGGGAGATTACAAGATACCTCAATCATTCTCAAATTCATTACTCACCCAGGGTGTCCGGGGAGTGGACCTCACCTCTTCCCGGACCTGGCTCAGGATATATGAGACCCCGCTCTAAAAACAGAAACCCACTCCGTCACTACACAGTGTAGAAAAAGCAGATATTACTCTCATCTAACACTGTGAGTCTGACGAAGACACACGGTCTCCTGTACATAGAGTCCTTTAACAACTGTCTGAACACTATCAATACAAACTACTGTCCCCACCCACTACTAACCACTGGCCGTGTGGCCATGGGTGTCATATTCATTAACGTACATACTCAAGTCAAGGCACACATGTTGCACAATTAGTAGGGGAAATAGAGATGTGTGTCCTACCTGTCCGTCGTTGTCTCTGGCTCTGAGACTGAGTCAGGGGGAGGCACTGAACATCCATTCTTCACCCTACTTGACTCGTCTTGTCCAACAGATAAGCCAATCAGTGCAAATGTAGGAGGGGCACAGTGTGTTAGCCCTAATTACTCAGCGTCCGCTGAGATTGCAAATAGTTTGAAAACCGGGGGGCCAAGTCCATGTTGTCGACTACCCTCGGTGTTTAGGAAAAATCCTCGGTGTTTGGGAACACTCGCGCGTACTCTCGCGAGACTCCCACATCCAAAACTACAAAATGACGTCACGCGTCTGAGTATTGTAGTTTAATCATGCCCGGGCACGGTGTATTAGCCCCAATTACTCAGCGTATGCTGAGATGCCAGATGAAACAAAAACGAAACAACAACAGTGGGCCAGGTACATGTTACGGACGCTGAGTAATTAGGGCTAACACACTGTGCCCCTCCTACATTTGCACTGATTGGCTTATCTGTTGGACAAGACGAGTCAAGTAGGGTGAAGAATGGATGTTCAGTGCCTCCCCCTGACTCAGTCTCAGAGCCAGAGACAACGACGGACAGGTAGGACACACATCTCTATTTCCCCTACTAATTGTGCAACATGTGTGCCTTGACTTGAGTATGTACGTTAATGAATATGACACCCATGGCCACACGGCCAGTGGTTAGTAGTGGGTGGGGACAGTAGTTTGTATTGATAGTGTTCAGACAGTTGTTAAAGGACTCTATGTACAGGAGACCGTGTGTCTTCGTCAGACTCACAGTGTTAGATGAGAGTAATATCTGCTTTTTCTACACTGTGTAGTGACGGAGTGGGTTTCTGTTTTTAGAGCGGGGTCTCATATATCCTGAGCCAGGTCCAGGAAGAGGTGAGGTCCACTCCCCGGACACCCTGGGTGAGTAATGAATTTGAGAATGATTGAGGTATCTTGTAATCTCCCTCAGCAGACCATGTTTACTGATCGTGATTTACCGGTATGTTTGTTCCCAACATACAGTACTAAATCGACCAGGTGCCGAAGAGAGGAGTTGATACAGTAGAAGGAGAATCATATCCTTTTCTGGTTTTCACTTGTGTGTTTTTTGTTTAGTTTTTCACACGTTCATCACTCATAATGCAGTAGCATATATTTAGAACAGAGACCCTGACGAAAGCCTGGGCAATTTTCCCACTGGGGCTGAAACATGTTGGTCTCCTCGCAGCTATTTGTGTGGACTGCGCTGATGCTATTATACTGTTCTTGTTTTTAAAGGGGAAGGGGCTAATGTTTATTAAAACTGGTTTGTGTTAGGTTCCCTATCCTGTTTTAAATCACCACGTTTTTTGCTTTTGCACTGCACTTCCCATTGTATCAACATCATGTGGTAGTACCGAGTGATTGTGGGTCGCTACCCCTAACTGGTTGTCGGGGTATGCCAGTCTCAATGATCAAGAGACACGATACCCGATAAGGACTACCAAATGAGAATATTGATCTATACAAGACTTTTGATGGGAATCCTCCACCGGGGTGACTCACGTTACCTGGTGCTTCACTTTTTGGTGGTATGGTTTGTTGGATTTGCTGTGTTTGTTTCTCATGTACTGTTGACATGATTACAAAAGCATAGAATTACTTCTGGAGTTCTAAATAGACCCCTAAGTTTGCTGTTTCGTAGTTTGTTCCTGTGGGGGATACTACTTAGGCTTGGTCTCTTAAACGTCCCTCCAGCCCTACAATACTGTGTAGTTATTTCACTTCAGAAGTGTACACAACAACAATTTACAGTGTCTCAACTACTTTGTGCTCACCTCTGTACCTAAACCTCGCAGAGGGGGTGACAGGGACAAAATGCTACGACAACTGGAATCAAAAATGATTCTAGAATTAGATAGCAAGGTACCTAATGGACTTAACACAACAGAGGACCTTTACCAATTTTTGTAGGGCTCTACAGAAAATGAGGTGGTGTTGATCAATAATGAAATTTTGGGCAGATACTTAATATTAAAATACTACAGTCTAGACTACCCCGCCCCTCATAAGTACTTTTCTGTAATTATAGAAGTTGAAATGTTCTCATCGATCCTATTTTTTAGATTTTTTCAATCACTTTTTTATGACACAAGGCAATACAGTTCTGGTTTATTAAATCCAGCTGTATTAGGATCATTCACTATACCATGGAAGTTATTTTTGGTCCCCCTTTACTTTATTCCAAACAAATCTTTTTGTTACCACATTTAGCCACATTCTCTATGGCTTAGTTCATAGGTCTTAAACATAGTGGGGCTGCCATCTATAATTGATGTCCCCAATGGAAATTAAGTTGATTTCTACTATTCTGGCTTTAGTTCCGACAGTACTTATATTATTAGCATATGTTGCACTAACCGGTCTGTTTACATTGCGATAATTTGCACATTCCACAAGGAACAAAAGTTTTTATGGAATAAGATATTTCCGTTAAGGCTTTAAGTAGATAAGATACTACTTTTAACATATGATAAACTGTTTTGCACAATTTCCATTGTTTACAATTGCGATGCTTTGCACATTTATATTATGCTGCTAAATATCCGTTAGATCATTAGTACTGTATTTACATAGCTTGTTATAGTATAAATTTTCTTTTTGCATTTATGCAGGTAGACATTTCCATTAATGAATTGATTCAGGAATATGTTTTTTTGAATTATCAATGTGGCAATGTTACACATTAATTTGAAAGAAAGGGGACGTAACAAATTTCCATTCATGGAGTCATGTTTACTCTACAGTATGTTGTTTATGTTTATATGTCACATGGTGTGCACTGCAGCATATAAGAATAAGGCATTTCAAAATGCATTTCACTGTGATCAAGGGCATCCGCCCGAAACGCGTCAAACCGCTGCGTTTTTTGAACTTGGTGCAATAAAGTCATCTTGCGTTATTTTTGGGATTCATTGGTCTTTGTTCGCCACAAGTTGGAGGTTCGAGATCGTCTGTTTGAACATATATATATATATATATATATATATATATATATATATATATATATATATATATATATATATATTCACTGAAAAAACCATAGGTTTCACACCAATCATAGTTAGCTGGAAATTTTACTCGCATAAAACCATTGAAATTCCCACGTTATAGTTAGTTGGACTCACTATAACTTGCGCGTGCAATGCACTGCTGATGACGTCACATATTACATCACTCATGACATGGTCAGTGACATCACTCATGACATCACTGATGACACCATCCAGTGAATGTGTGTCTTTCTGAAAAATAAATATTAGTGAGTAATGTTTAAATATTTAAATATATGTATTATTGTTTCACTTTGTGTATAAGTGGCTGCATGGGTTGGTGAGTAGCTACATGTGTATGTATATGGGTTATTAGATGTTTTTCTTAGTATCAGTATGAGTGTTTGTATGGTTTGGTGGGGGTATTACTTAGCACATAGATGCATGAATGACTGACTCTCTCTTTGTATGTGCTTTGAAGACAGCATATGTGCAGGACTGTATGGGTGGATGAGTGTGTATATGTATGTGTTAGTGAGTGAATGACTGTCTCACCAGTGTCTTTATCAGTAACTACATATGTTTTAATCTAGTATATGTGAATATTGATGTATATAAGTGAGTATATGTGAGAGTGAGGGATTGTAAGAGTTCCTGTTTAAATTCCTTCTCTTTCCTTTTACAGCCCTCCCAGCCCTCCTGTAAAGGCCTGTTTTGACTCATTTCCCCCCTTAACAGAAGAATCTTTTCTCTCCCTTCTTTCCTTGGTCAAATCAGGTTCCCCTCTAGACCCTTGCCCTGCTCACATCCTTAGGCTTATTTTTACTACTTGCTGGCTACCTCCACTTTCTTTTTTCAATAGCTCTTTATCTCAGGGCGTTGTTCCTCCATTCTTAAAAGCAGCCATTATTCTTCCTATTCTAAAAAAACCTGGTGCTGACCCCTCCGCTCCTGTCAACTTCCGTCCCATCTCCCTACTCCCCTTTTTAGGGAAAGTACTGGAACGGCATGTGACCCGAGCTCTTAGCATCTTCGTGGAAGAAAACCAGGTTTTGGCCTCTCGTCAAGCCGGATTCCGCCCCGCTCATTCCACCGAGGCTGTGGCGCTATCCGTCCTTGACAACCTTAGAGCAGGCATGGACACCAACCATCCCCAGGCCCTGGTCCTCCTCGACCTGTCCGCCGCCCTTGACACGGTGGACCATTCCATCTTACTTTCCCGTGTCGGGGCGGGCGGGGTCGGCGGGGTAGCCTTGGTCTGGTTGTCCTCCTTCCTAAGGGACCGCACCCAAGCAGTGCGGTTGGGCGATTTTTCGGCTGAGCCCTGTAAAGTGCCTTGCGGGGTCCCCCAGGGTTCTTCCCTCTCCCCACTGCTATTCAATCTTTACATTGCCCCTCTTATTTTTGCCCTTCAACAAATGGAGGTCTCCGTATTTAATTATGCGGATGACCTCCAGCTTATCTTTACCCTTTCTTCATCCCCCGATTCCATATCTAACTTTCACACTATTATGACATTTACCCGGGACTGGATGAGCCACAACCACCTGAAACTAAACCCGGATAAAACCGAACTGGTTTTGACAGGTGGTTGTGCCAGCCCCTGGTCATCTCTCTTTTGGCCCCCTTCCTTAGGTTTCCCCCCTTCCCCATCTCCCTCCGTCAAAGCACTCGGTTTCAAGATCAATGACCAACTCACTTTGCACTCCCAGGTGAGCTCTGTGGTGTCCTCTTCTTTCCTCTCCCTTCGCACCATCCGCAAGGTCTCCCGCTTTTTCTCTCTTCCTGCCCTAAAACTCATCGTATTGGCTATGGTCGTCTCTAGACTAGATTATGGCAACGCTTTATATTGTGGTATGCCAGCTTACAATGTTCGTCGGCTTCAGCTGGTGCAGAACCAGGCCGCTCGCCTAGTCTATAAACTGACCAAGTCCCATCATGTCACCCCCCTTCTAAAATCCCTTCACTGGCTCCCCATTCGTGAACGCTCATTGTTCAAAATGGGTTGCATTACCTTTCAGGCCCAGTCAGGTTCCGCCCCAGCCTTCATATCTTCTGAAATAAAAGCCTATACTCCTGCGAGGGAATTGAGATCATCTTCCCAACACCTGTTGATTGTCCCTCGATTTCGCCGAAAAAAATGGGGAGGCTCCAAATTCTCCACCATTGCCCCCAGTTTTTGGAACTCACTCCCGCCCCACCTTAGGTCTCTGACTGACTATCACCAGTTTTTGAAAAGCTTTAAAAACTTTTCTTTTTTCACAGGCCTTCCCCCTATAAATCTTCTTCCTGTTTCCCGGTCCCCCATGCTAATTGAGGCTCAGTGAACCACAGCGCCATGAAACCGCAAGGTGTACGTGCGCTTTAGAAGTGATTTAAACTTAAACTTAAACTTAAATTAGTATGTGTTTCTATAAGTGATTGTTTAAGAGAGTAAGTATGTGTAAGTTTCCTTAGAAGTAAAGTGGTAGTGTGTGTATAGCTGTATATGCAAATAAATGGTTTTTCAATAGTTTATTTGCATGTGTGAGTATGTGTGTGAGTAACTTTTGGATGCCTGTCAGTGTGTAACAGGATGTATAGGTGTATCACTACATATGATGAGTGAGTATATGTATGAGTGACTATATAGAACTGTTGGTGAATGAGTGGATGTGTATATAGATGGTGGAATTATTGAAATGGTTGTTGTAAGTGGTATGGGTATCTCCATTTTTTTGAAAATTTTAGTTTCTATTTTTGAATATGTGTTTCAAGGGTTACATTACAGTGAAAGGAGGTCTCTCACTCTGTCACAGGGATGGTGTCATCAGTGATGTCATGAGTGATGTAATATGTGATGTCATCAGCAGTGCATTGCACGCGCAAGTTATAGTGAGTCCAACTAACTATAACATGGGAATTTTAATGGTTTTATGCGAGTAAAATTTCCAGATAACTATAACTGGTGTGAAACCTATGGTTTTTTCAGTGAATTTCATAGGTTTTTTAATAGCAAATATCTATAGGTATGAAAGTAATAATTTTTATAACAAATTTAAAATTGTGTAAATATATATATTTTTTCTATTGTTTGCCCCGGGGCGCGTACCGGTGCGCGTACTGGTGAACGTACGGGTGAGCGCAATGTGACGAAGCGCCCCGGCGCGCGTACCGGGGAGCGTCCCGAGAGCGCTATTCCCGTGAACGAAAACAACATCATGACGTTTCGCGTAGACGCGTGATGCGTCATATGACGCACTGCGTAAGCGCACCCGGAAGCACGCGATCGCATACGATCGAGCAACGTCTCGACTCGCTTACTCGACGCAACCCGAGGCGCGCCCCGGGGCGCGCCCCGGGGCGCGTAGCGTAAGCGCGTCGGGTCATGTGATCTGAAAATAACACTTTTCATTGGTGCAGATCAGTTTTGGTTTCCAAATGATGAAAGCTTGGATCATGTGACTTGAAAATAACACTTTTCATTGGTCCAGACCACTTTTGTTTTCCAAATGATGAAAGCCCCCTCCTTTTTTCCTTATGCTGACTTTGTCCTTTGACTGAGGAAGACCTGTTTTGAGTTCTATCTCAGAAAATGGCTACAGTAGTATCAGCAGCTGGAGCATCTGGCCCACCACCACCACCACCACCATCTAAAAGACCACCAGAAGATTATATTGGTGGTGAACAGGAAGAGGAGGAGGATGAGAAGGAGGAGGCACAGACAAGGGAGTTCCTGCCAGAAGATAAACAGCCCTACAAACCCAAAGAGCACTTTGTATGGCAGTTCTACAAACTCCCAAGGGGTTTTTAAAAAGTCAACGCAGCAAAGGTGACTTGCTTAATTTGTGGTGCTGAGCTATCCAGGGGGAACCCTAACAAAAAGTATTCCTTCGGGAATCACACGATGATTCGCCACATGATGCGTGCGCATTCCAAACAACTACTCTAATGCAGAGTTAAGGGACCTCTGCAGTAAACTACCCCCATCAACGTCTCGACGCTCAACATCAAAACAACCCACTCCATCGGGTTCGGGGCAAGAGACACATTGTCTACTATCCAACCAAAGTTTAATGATTACAAAATTTTATGCAAATATTGTAACAAGTTACTTGCTTATGGTGAGCAAAGCATTGAACTTATCATGATTTCTGGTGATAACCATAAGTGTCCAAAAAAACCCTAATTTTTCCTGATTTTTTCATGCTCCAGTTGAGCCAATTACAATTCCCTGTTTTTTGTTTCTCCCCATAAAAAATACAAAAAAAATATAAAAGTGTTCAGAAAAGCCAAAAAAAGTACAAAATGTTCAAAAAAACATAAAAAAATATAAAACAACAAAAAGAAGAAAAAAACAGTTCTTTTTAGAACTACCTTTACTTTATAAAAATAAACCTATATTTTTAAAGAATCTGTGTCAATCTTTTTTCTGCAGGGTACGCGTACCGGTACGTGCACCGGGCGTGCACCGGGGAGCGCACAAAAAAAAGGAAAAAAAAATTAATGAAGGAGTTAGCATGAGGGAAGAACACAAAGATAGTAATGTTAAGAGAAAGAGAGCTAGAGGGAGAAACACAGAGGGATTGTTTACTACATAGTTAAAAACAGACAAAGTGAAATAGGGTGAAAATGAGAAAAGTAAAATCACTAAAGGAGCGAAAAAAGGGAATTGAGAAGAAGAACACTAAACTAGAGATAGTGGGAAAATGTGAGTGGGTGTTGAAAGAAAAAGATAGGACAGAAAAAAATTGAGAATGAACGGTAGTGGCTTAACTGGGATAAATGAAGAACGGTGAGGGAGGGTAAGAAAAGACCAGTTAGTATAAGTAAAGAGGGGTGAAAGAGAGTGAAAAATTGAATTAGGATAAGAGATGGGGAGTGACAAACACAAAGGACAGAGAAAATAAAGGTAACAGTACCTGAATGGGTTTGAGTGAATTAGCAAACAAAGATAAGTAATGCAGTTTGTGTGAGTTATAGGGAGTCAGTGGGTGTAGGTCGGGGCGTCGGTGTGTAAGGTGTTTCTGTGGTTGTGGCTGTGTGGGGTGTTTCGGTGGAGGTGAGGGTGTGTGAGATATGTGTGAGGGGTGTGTGGGTGTGGGGGGTATATGTGTGGGATGTATGTGTGTGTATGGAATGTGTGTGTGTATGTGAAGAGTGTGTGTGGGGGGGTTTCTTTTGTGTGTATGAGGTGTGTGTGTGGTGTGTGTGTGGGGTGTATGTCAGAGGTGTGTGTATGTGTTGGGAGGGGGGTGAGGTATGTGTGTAGGAGTAAGGTAAATAATTAAGAAAAACAGAATGAGTGAAGAAGCAAAGGAAGGGAACAGAGGGTAAGTGAAGTAAAGAATAGGGACTGAAAGAAGTTGAATATGAGAGGGGAAATAGGGAAATTGGAGTAAACATGGAGAATAATAATAAGTGAGGGAAGCAGAGTAAAGAAACAGGAGTGAGGTTGGTTGAGAAAATATTAGTGAGCTTAAAGCAAAGGGTGATGACAAACTACATTTTTTAGTCACACTTACCATATAATAAATGTAACTTTAATTACATGTTTTACTACACTTTGTATCTGTGAAAGAGAGAAGAAAAAAAAGGTATAATTAGTAAAATATGTATTTTAAATTAAAAGATACAAATGAAGAGGTTAAAAATCATAACAGTGTATCTAGAAATAAAGCAAGAGTGAAGGACACAGAAAGGGAAATAAAGTAAGGTAGAAGGATAAAAAGAGAAAAAAAGAAATAGAATGAGAGCAAATTACTAAGAGTAAGGCATATAGATTCACTGACACAGAGGAAGAGAAGAACAAAGAAATGAACTGAAGGTAAGAAAGATACTAAAACAATGTGAGTTAGCAAAACTAAATCAGGAAACAGTAGTAAGTAAAAAGATAATGACTGAGACAGAAAACAGTCTAATTAAGGATGCATTTAGAAGAATGAGGAATAGAAGATAACTGAGAGTAAGTGAAGAAGAGTCATACAGTGAAAGGATGAATGGAGAGAGGATAATATACAACGATTGAGGGAAATGGAGTGAGGAAGTTAGTAGACAGACACACTAAGAGAAAAACTGAGTGAGGTGGAGTACAATGAGTGAGAAAAGGAAATGAGTAAGGGATCAAAAAAAGGAAAGAGAGGAGAAGACGACTAAAACAGTGGTACTGAGAGTAAATAATTTGGTGATGAAAGTAAAGAGAAGGACATTGAAAGAAATTAAATGAGGGATAGTAATGGAACCAGAGTAAAAGAAATGGGATGAAGAACGATGAGAGAGGAGCAGTGAAGTTGTTGTAAAAGAAATGATAGAGGTAGATAAACACAAGTGAACATAACACAAGGAGAGTGAGGCACTGAGGACATAGAAGTAGTGAACGAAAAATAGATAGAAAAGGTCAAAAGTAAGGAGCAAACAAAGATAAGCGAGGGAGAGTGGGTGATTTATAGTGATAGAGTGCGATAATACTGCTGAGTGAGTAAACAGGAATTACTAAAAGAGCAAAGGAGGACAATACGGAAAAGGGAAGTAAAGCAGAGAGACTGAAAGCTGAAAAGTTATGCAAGGGAGAGAGGGGATGCAGACAGTTGAAATGAGAATGAGGACTTGTCAAAGAAGTGGAGTAAAAGAACGAGGGTTACAGAGAGTGAGAGAAAGACATTATAAGTGAGTAAAAAGAGCTCAAAGAGGATGGAAAAAGGAAAGTGAGTGTCAGAGAATGGGAATACAATTTAATTTACACAATCCAAAGTATAGAATAACTTGTACAACATGTTACATAGTTTATTTTTGCTGTTCTCAGAATATATTGAATTTCACTTAAAACAGTGAGTTCAAATTACTCATCATATGACAGCGGGAAAAAAAAACACAATCTAAAAGATTGTGTTTTAAAAAAAACCTTAGATACTGACAAATGACAAATGTACACTAATCTTTGATTGGCTTACTTTTCCTTGAGGCCAAATAGTATATCATGGAGGTCCTTTTCTCGTTGCAAAGTACTTTGCTGTTCAGTAAAAAATCAATTTCATCGACTTTCTAGAAGAAAAGCTCCAAGAACATCTGAAATATTTTCAATATTTTCATATACTCCTTTTTTCAGTCATGACTCTTTACTCATTCCTGCACCTTGCCATTTGGCCAAATAGTGTCAGATGTATGAGTATATATCAGTACTCCTCCCGTCTTCATAGGCCAATTACCTTTACCTAAATTTTGGCTGTAAAAACACTAGGTATGAATTTATAAAGCCAAAAGGCAAACGTTGTTTGAAAGTCAAATGAGTGTCGTTACATTGGGTCCAACCTTTAGAAGTTTTTAAATAGCATGTGTAATGCCCTGATGTTGTAGAAGGACAGTCATGAAAAATAATAGCTACAGTTGTAAAGGTTCTTCCTGATATCGATAACTGAGAAGCCACAACATTTTTAATAGAAGTTGTCAATTTAGTTCCATCAGGTCTACATCGTTGGAACATTAAAGTGACATAGTGACCATAATTTTGTAGAAATAATGTGGACAGCATTGCAGACTTACATTGGGTACACACCATATTGTGATCCGCTGCTTTAACTAGATTATTAAAAGGCACTGATTTGCAGTCTGGTAAAGTCAAATATATAAATCTTTCAGAGTCTATTCTAGTAGTACTTGATAAAGTACAGTTGTCGCAGTCATGCTGCCATTGATAAGAAAGGCTAAAAAGATTTTTTATATCTACTCCTTCATCTTGCAATACATCAAACATATACATTAAAAATTCCTGACAATCCTGCTGAATATTCTGTGAAAATTGATTTTGACCTGAACATATGTCTAGAAGATTTCTAATTTCTGAAACACTTTCTATTTTTGCTCTATCACTACTATATTTCTCTAACACAGAATTCAATAAACAGCACAATGTTTGTTCCCGAATTTCGACAATCTGTTTTGGTAAATTTTGAAGAAAAAAAACAACATTAACTACTACATTAGCATAGCAGTTGACACCAGAACTGTTTTCAAACTGAAATCCAGCAACATCTTCAACAGAATCATTTTTCTTTCTCTTTACAATTACACTTTTATCTACTTTATGCCTTTTTTCTGATACCTCACTGTAATTACTCTCATTTCTTCTTTTTCAGCCTACCACACGTTTTTCAATCGGAGGATATTGAGGCAAATGTGGAGCATACTCTCTTCTTAACCTATTGTATTCTTTAACACAATGTAAATCTGCACAAATCTTTGTTTCATCACACTCAATCAAGTACAATCCTGATAAAGTTCTGACTCGTGATAATGCCACTTATGCCATACCCTCTTTAAACACAGAACTTCCAATGTTCACCAAAGCGCTATCTACACTTAAACCTTGAGACTTATGAATTGTCACCGCATATGCCAAACAAATAGGAAACTGTTTTCAGCGAAAATATAAGTCTTTCACGAGCAAAAATCTAGCTGAACAACGACAAATTTGTTCTATTTCATCAATGCCATCAAATTTAATTTTTTAAATTTCAATTCCATCTCCATTTTTGTAATTCACAAAACCAACAACATGACCCATTGCTCCATTTACCAGACCTCTTTCAACATTTAAATTCCTTCTCAAAACGATACGACAATTTAAACACACATTCAGAGTCTTTTCAAAACCAGCAGTTTTAGATATAGTCTTCTCTAATGAATCCAATTTTGATTTCAAATTTTCAGACAAAATAATTTGTTGCTCCCATATGCTCTATTTTATCTGTAGCTTCCAGTTTCACTATCTCTTCATTTTCTAACTGTAACAGTTTGTTATTGAACATGGAACATTCTTTCAGAGTTGGCATCAAACAAAAGCCAGATTTCTTCTCGTTAATTTTCTTAAAAATATTCTCTGGAAGAATGTTTTCATTTGGGTACAAATTTGAAATTAATCGTCCATGTAAAGCTTCTTTCCCTTGCTGACTTAGTTTTCCGATTCTTACATCTTGTAAAATATTTTTATAATCTTCATCCTTTGCCTGCCGCATATTTTGAAGCAGTTCTGCATATTTGAAGTTTAACCATATATTAACGTTTCCAATACTCCCTAAGCACTTCCTGGTATCTTCATGCGTGAGCATTTTGAACACAGGTTGTCCTTTCACTGGAGTCAACTGCAGAAGATCTCCAAAAACAATAATATGTTTTCTTCCAAATAAGACATCATAGTTTGTTCCAAGAATTTCTTGCATTCTCAAATGCACAAAAGCAAGCATTATATTTGACACCATGCTTACTTCATCAATGATAAGAAGTTTCATTTTCTTCAGGACTCTCGAAACTTCGGAACACGCATCTCCAGATAGCTTGTGATACTCCAATTTGTTATCATGCTCCACTGGCAGCATCAGTAAACGATGTAAAGTAATCCCTTTAATGTTATGTGCTGCCAGCCCAGTTGGAGCGGTAACAACACAAGACAGCGATGATTCAGTCCTTTTCTGCAGATAAGTTGCAATTGCTTTAATCAGAAAACTTTTTCCAGTTCCCGCTTCTCCACTCACGTACAGTTGGACAGGCTTAAATGATGTACATGAGCACTCTTTTTTGTCATGACTGAATCCATGTTCAATCTGTTCTGTGACATCGTCATATATCTGTTTCTGCTCAAGGTTTAGTTGTTTCACCAAATCTTCTAAGTTAGCTTCATCAACTTGAGCTTGTTCCATAGCTCTTTCCACCTCATCCATGGCAGTGGCAGCTTCATTTTGGATAATTGGTCCACCAAGTGGATCCTGACTCAATGAAGCAGAACTCTGACTGTCTTGAGAACTGTCTCTAGCAATCTCTGCAGCAATTGTGGCTTCTTGCTCTATTTCTTCGTTCAACATTTGCAGATAATTTAGAAAAACAGGACATTCTATGGTATCCTTGGTTGCATTAAAAGAATCTTCGTAACAGAGAAAATCTCCAAGTAGTTCCTCTTCTGTACGCCATGGCTTAAAGAGTTGCAAAAGAGCTAAATAGTAAAATTCCCTTTTCTCTGGATTTTCGGAACTCAATTTTCGATGATTAATCAAATGGCCTTTTTTCTGTCTCACTAGACATCCTTCACACCCAATGATAGCATATATTCCATTGTTAATATCTTCTCTGATGGTCCTCTTATAAATATAGTTTTGCAGAACTTCATACAAACAAACGTTCTCAAGATGACTACTTCTATTTGGATAGTATGTATCCAACATGTTGGTCTTCAAAATATCTGTACTTTCTGGTTCTTTCTCCGCCAAATACTCTATTTCTTGTACAGATTTCAAAACTCGATTTCGTGTTGCAGCAAGACCTAGACTCACCCAAATGATGGTTCTAGATTTGGCATATAGACTTGCTGATGACAATCGATCAGAACATTCATATGCTCCAATTTCTCGATGCGACAACATCTTCAGACTATAACTGTATAATTTCTTGCTTAGACTCTTTTCATGTGAAATGTCCTCCCACGTTTCCTTCAGTTCCTTTCTTTTTTTGTGATGTAAGACGTCACATATCGAGCCACAGCAATAGAGTTGTCAGCAACGAATTGAATATCCATGTTAGCAGTCCACATGGACAAAATCACTGGGTTGTAGTCGTTGATGTACTTGGACTCTTCGTTTCTTTTTAAATTGTATGTATTTTTTGGTGATTTCCTCGTCACAGTATGTCGCAGAGAAGACATCAAATTATTTACTCTTCCTTTAGAAATCACTGGTCGTGGAAAGGCGAAACGATATTTTGTGTAGAACTTGTCCTTGTTTCTGAATTTTCGACGACAGTACTTTCCACAACGATGGGATTGAAAGCGTAAAACTTGTTGCCTTAAACTGTTTTCTTCGGTAGTTTTCGGAACAGCACATGTTGAATACTCTTCAATAAAGCTCATCACTGTCTCATCCGAATCTGTTCCAAATTTGGGTGCATCTTTAATCCACAACAACATATGTATGTGAGGAGCACCTCTCGCTTGATACTCCTTTCTCCAAAAGAAATCCAAAACCTTTCCAAGGGGAGGATTTGTTTTGTTGGTAATAAAAGACATCATAGCTTCAAATCTATGATTGAAATATCTGCATACATTTACTGGATCCAAAGAACACAGTTCTCCAGGTGTTTTGAATTCTATATTTTGTATATTTGCATTTGCCTCTCGTAGAAATTGAAGTAAGTCATCCCATGCATACTCGGCACAGCTAAGAGTGAGGAACCATGTAGGAGTTCCTAAGTTTCTTAGCATACATTTCAATTCCCCATGACGACGGTACCAATACTCGTTTGTACCACGCTGACATGCCATGAGATTGATTAGATGAGATTCCAAAATATTATCTTGCAGATTCACTTTCTCCATAAAGTCCCTCGCCGAAACATTTTGTAGATGTGCTCCACTTTTCAATATATGGTTTACTGCATAAGAAAGCCCAGACAAGTCACTTTCATACAGTAGATGAAACAAATAGGGAATGCATTGACGAAACCTTGAATCTTCAGCATATAATCTTACAGTTCGATATTCAGATGCAGGAATTTGAAGTGGTCGATCATCATATCGTCCACCTCGACCTGTTGGAAATAGCTGTGGAAAACAACGAGCTTCCAAACTTTCTTCCCATACACTAACGGGACTTCCTTTTGCTGCTTTCATTTGAAACAATTCAATTGCATTCCCCATTACTTCTTTGGAATGCAAAGGATGAACAGTATAATGTTCATATATTTCTTCACTTCTAGAGACATCAACTTTTTCAATTTGGCCGACTGAACAATCACTGTCTTCATCTGCAGCTGTTTCCTCTGCTGCAACACATACATGTTTATAATACTCATTGTTTTTGACTAAATACAACGTTGCCTTTTTGACTTTCCTAACATCCACTAAATCTTGCCAGATTTTTTTACTCTTTGTCGGAACCCCATTAACTAGAATAAATAAAGGTTCCTCTTCTACTTTTTCTATACCAATTGTATCAATATTTTTTTTGAAATCTAGAGGCAAATAAACAACTCTTCCCTTTAATCCTCTCTGCAAATCTGTAGGAGGCAATTTCCCTATCTTAGGCTCCATGCGAACAATTGCCTGAAAAGGGTGGACACATTGAATCAAAATAGACTCATATGTATTTAAATCCATCAATTCAGGGGGAATGTCTACCAACTCCAGATTATTATGAACAGCTCTAGCAGGCATTCTGTTTTGATTTAATTTATCATAACAATATTTACAAATACGCTGATCAGAACTCAAATCAAAACAATTCTCCACCCACAAATAAGTTGCAAAATCCTTCCACTCATAATTATTCATCTTTTCACTTTTTACGTACAAATCAACTAATCTAGTTTGATGCTTATAATGACTTCGTCGACAACACACACAAGTAAAATTTGGCCTTTCACTTGATTTCACCTTAAACCTGGTAATTTCCTGCTCAAACTTTTCTGTACTTGAAATCTGTACATTGTCTTCCACATTACCTTGAATTGCTGTGTCAATTTCTGCACTATCCTCTTTTTTATCAAAATAACAAATCTCAATTTCTTCACAAATCTTCTTCACATCTAATTCAGTTCCATGCAAAAGAGCACTGTTTAATTGTTTAAGCTTAAGTGCTGGACTTTTTGCATAATACAACATTCTCACTAATTTCCTCATTTTGGTATGATGCACTGCTAACATCCTAAAATGATGAAAAACACTCTGACAGACTTTTCTAGAAAGACAAGCCAGTGAATGGCCTTGCAAACCTGTCTTTTCTCTCATTCTGCAAGGATCTAAGTCTTGCAACAACTTCACTTTCTGCTTTAGACTTTTCTTACTATATGTACGTAAGAAATTAAAAAACAAATCAATTGATTCCTGTCGCACACTACAAATACGACTACACTTCCAAGTGTACACTGGACCCTTAGTACGTCTCCCTAAAACTTCATCAGTTAACACCTCTTCTGGTTCTCTAGGCACAAGTTTCTCTCTTTCAATCGGACAAACGTCTTTCACTTCATACGCTCGACCACTGGTGTCAACTGCATGCACTAAATCATTCTCCTGGAAGTAACTCCCCTCATTAAAAAATGGCTCAAAACTTGAACTGTGCATCCATTCTCCAGAAAAAACTTTACAAAAATTAGTCCGATTAATTACTCTTTTCCATCTACTGTTCGATTTGAAAACATCAATTGTCTTGTTAAGTGTCCTAATTCTATTGATTTTTAAAATAAATAACTTCTTCTTAACTTCAAAAGCCTGATCAACAATCTTCTCTACACTTTTTTTTTCTTATAAAAAGCAGCTCTCTGTTTACCTTTCCTAATGTTTTTTAACACATTTAAAACCACTCTATTGCGAAACATTCGTCTACGAATGTCTCTAAACTGATTCTGCCTTCAATTCCTATACATATTATTCTCTCCTGCTGCAGTTGTAGGATTCTTTGAGGTTCTCTCCTTCCTTTTCAAATTTACTCTCTCATTTTCTTTTTCTACATGCTGTCCATCATTTTTTTTTAAAGTACATATGTTCCGAATAAAAGACTTAGTTGTCTTACCAGGAGCTTGGTTCCTGTTTTTTGAAGTATTTGTTGTGGAAGAGTGCTGTAATTCCGTTGCTGTTTTTGATTTTTCTCGGTTACGTTGTTTTCTTGTCCTTTCCCTTGTGGGCATGTTTGCTTACTCTTGAAATCTTGATTTCAATCTGTGTTAAAGAAAAAAATAGCACATTATAGACCACTATTACCAAACAACAAAGCAATGACAAAAAGCAAACGATCTATTCAGGGTTACAGATCAGGTGAGGATTCTCCAGGGGTACACAAAAGGTGAGGCCTGTATTGAAGAGTATAGTGGAAGACAGTTCTGTCCACAGGTACAAAGAAGATGAGACCTATGTCTAAGTCCACTGCACTCTTATACACAGGCTTCACCACCTATGCTGCCCGGGAAAGCCCTCTCTCCCACTACAGTCTTGATCATAAACCTCACCTCATCTGTCCCTATGGACATGTCTCACGTCATCTGCACAATCTACTTCCTAATCTCAGGTAACACAGATGACATAATTGATCCTCATTTATAAAGCCATGCGTCAGTTTTGCGCTACTGAAGCGTCACTTTTTGTGACGCATTGGCATCATAAAACATGTGCCTTGTTGCACCATATTTAAAAAGTGACGCATGTAGGTAAATGCGTCATTTTTAAAACCTTTTGCATCACATTATACCTCTGTCAAGTGTAATGTACAGAGAGGGGTCATTTCTCTGCAAAAAGCCTCGTAATAATGACACAGTGAAATCTATAAAATTTCACTGCGTCACTTTTAGGAAACTGTTATGTCAAAATCTTGCACCTGCCTCACAGTAGGGATAAGACTGAGGCAAACGCTTTCACATGGGGCTTTCCCCATGTGATATGATTCTCACACCTAAGCAGGAGTGCAGATGAGATGAAGACTCTCCAGGGGAGCACAAAACGTGAGGCTTGTGTCCAAGAGTGCAGTGGACAACACTAAACTGGAGTAGTGTGCAAGAAAAAGATGAGCCTCATTTATAAAGCCATGCGTCAGTTTTGCGCTACTGATGTGTCACTTTTTGTGACGCATTGGCAGCATAAAACATGTCCCTTGTTGCACCATATTTAAAAAGTGACGCATTTAGTTAGATGCGTCATTTTTTAAACCACTGCACCACATTATACCTCTGTCAAGTGTAATGTACATAGAGGGGTCATTTCTCTGCAAAAAGTCTCGTAATAATGACGCAATAAAATCTATGAGATTTCACTGCATCACTTTTATGACACTGTTACATCAAAATCTTGCACCTGCCTCACAGCAGGGATAAGACTGAGGCAAACGCTTTCACATGGAGCTTTCCCCATGTGATAGGATTCTGACACCTAAGCAGGAGTGCAGATGAGATGAAGACTGTCCAGGGGATCACAAAAGATGAAGTTTGTGTCCAAGAGTGCAGTGGACAGGACTAAACTGGAGTACTGTGCAAAAAAAAGAACCTCATTTATGAGGCCCTGCGTCAGTTTTGCACTGCTAATGCATCACTTTTTGTGACGCATCGGTGGCATAAAACATGTACCTTTTTGCGCCATATTTAAAAAGTGATGCATGTAGGTAGATGCGTCACTTTTTAAACCTCTGCGCCACATTATACTCAAAAATGTAAAAGCCATTCATTTTCGCCAAAATCGTTTTTGACATCACATTTAGGAAACACAGCACAGATCCTATGTACAAGCATTCCATATCATTACTGAAACCTCACTATTTTACAAAATACAATTCCTCTATGCAAACAAACTCAATATGCTTCCTACACTGAGTTAACACAGGTAACATCATTGTAAAGAGTCAAATTGACACCTGTGTCTAAGAGTGCAGTCGGGGATAGGCTTCATGAAGCCTAGTCCACTGCACTCTTAGACACAAGCCTCACCACCTACGCTCCCCAGGAAAGCCCAAACATGTACCTTTTTGCGCCATATTTAAAAAGTGTAGGTAGATGCGTCACTTTTTAAACCTCTGCGCCACATTATACTCAAAAATTTAAAAGCCATTCATTTTGCCCAAAAACGTTTTTGATATCACATTTAGGAAATACAGCACATTTCCTATGTACAAGCATTCCATGTCAATATTGAAACCTTACTATTTTACAAAATACAATTCCTCTATGCAAACAAACTCAATATCCTTCCTACACTGAGATAACACAGGTAACATCATTGTAAAGAGTCAAATTTATTTCTTTAAACATGCACACATTCTTTATTCTTTTTAAAACATGTAAAAGCCATTCATTTTACCCAAAATCGTTTTTGACATCACATTTAAAAAACACAGCACAGGTCCTATGTACAAGCATTCCATGTCACTACTAAAACTTCACAATTTTACAAAATACAATTCCTCTATGCAGTAAAAACTTTTTAGCAAGCATTATCAAAAAGCATGACACAAATCAACATTAAAAAACCACAATTTGCTTCCATATCTTCTCCATAGAGTATACAAGTCTCTATGTATATTAAATGAATCATAACTCACCTTTACAAATGCTTTAGGAGATTCACAACAGTGTCAGATACACACACCAATATTTCTTTAGCAGAGCAAAAGGTATGTTCTCCAGGCACTGCAAACCTTAATGGCACAGAGAACCTCTAATTTTACACACATATTCCTCATGGTAACCAATCAAAACTCTTCCCTCTGTATTTTCAAACCAACACCCCCCCCCCTCAGCCCTTTCTACCTGTTACCATAGCAACTCCCTCCTCACTGAGCTCTCAGGTTTAAAAGTTTATTCTACAATGTTGCAAATCACCTCAGCAAGGATGTTTGACCTGCGAATACACCAGCTTATCTGGTGCAATGTTTCTTTAAATGACTTTTTTAACCATTGAAATTACTTCTTACACAGAACACAACCATGCACCCTAACTTTCAGTTTTCAACTATCTCAATCTACCAATCATTGCTTGTGATTCAAGAGCACTGAAACTCTACAGTTTTTTTTGCAAACTCCTATTGTTCCAACTGCCATTTCTTTCCCACACTTCATCTGACTGCACCAGAACCTCCTCTACCATGTATTCTGTCTGGATTATTGGACATAGCTATATCCACTGGGCTCAAAGGTATGCAGCTACCAGAAATTTTCACAACCTTGATTTACAAAATGTGAACATTAAATGGATTGGCCAGAGAGGATTAAGATGTCACCAATTGATTCCATTGGTGAAAACCTTTTTGCATTTGCCACACCCTAACCTCATAATTCTGCACTGTGGTGGAAATGACTTAGGCACTTTGACTGGGATAGGTCTGGAAATGCTTTTAAAGGACACCTTTGGGCAATTGATGGCACTTTTTCCTCAAACTGCCTTGGTATTTTCCAATATTTGCCAAAGACAGAAATGGAAGTGGTCCAACCAATTTTGTCCACAATTTGAGAAAGCACGGAAACATGTGAATATATCTGTTTCTGCTTACATGAGAGACTATGGAATGGGTTCAATATACAACAACAACTTGCGTTACAACATGCAAGATATCTACAGAGGAGATGGCGTGCACTTCTCAGATGAGGGGAATAGAATATTCCTCCTGAATTTAAGACTGTGCATTGGTACCTACTTGTAGGTACCTAAATCAGCCACAGGACCCAAAAGCTCTTTTCAGAGCTACCCTACCTCTGATCACTCAAAATGATTATCTTTTTCTAACTTTTTTCACTATTTTTCACCAAAGTACGCTGCCCGGTACGCTTCCCGGTGCGCGTACCGGGCGCTCCCCCCAGCGAAAGTGTAAAAAGATTTATTTTTTTTTGGTCTATATGGGCCTCCTAACACCCCCTCAGAAAACCTAGGGGGTCAGGGAGTGCCTACCGTGCCCCCTTATACCCTTGTCCAAAGTTGTTTGTCCTTCATTTTCTGACTCAAATGTACCGAAACACAAAATGGAGGACTCCCGTAGCGCTGCCGGTACGCGTACCGGGGCGCGCACCGGGAAGCACTCCCAAAAATTTTAAAAGTTAATTTACATAAAAACCACTGGAGACACTTTCACCAAATATAGAATAGGCCATACTACATACCAGTCCCTACCATTTTCCCAAATTTGGTGGAATTCCATTGAGCCATTTGAGCTGTAGCACTGTCTAAATATCCTGAGGTAAATTACATGACTAAAACACATATGAAAGTGTTAGAATTTGCAACCAATGAAAATGTTACTTTCATTTTGTATTTTTATGTGCTGACATTTCATTGGTTATGAACATGAATATATATGAAAAATGAGAGGGAAACACAGCCATTTTGAGTACTACTACCTGAGGTACATTTATAAAGGATTTCCTCTGAAAACATCAACTCCTTTCTGAAAGGTAATTTGTTAATTTTTAAGGGGAACTATGTTCTGCACTTTAAGTTAAATTGGAAAAACGTTTTCTGATAGTTTTTTACTGTCCCTCTGTTATAGTTATAGATTCAGATAGGCTTCTCTGTTATAGTTATGGATTGATTTAGGCTTCTCTAGTATATTTATGAATTTACTTAGGCTTCTTCACATGCACTTTTTTATATTCCTACTTCCTGCCTGATACCATACACTGCCCAAAGATAACTTGACTGTTAAAAACTCAAAAGTACCTCTCTGAACTTAAACCCAACAGTGCCCTATCTCTACTGATATATTTATTTTTTATGCAATTTACAGCAACATAATGGAAGGAGATCAAAATAAATGTAATATTTCATTCGAACTTGATCTTCAGGACAACCCAGAGGAAGAGCATAACGATTCAGATTTTTTGGATCAGTCTCTTGATGAAGAGTTTCTCAAATATGTGGAAGAAATGGAATCATGTAATCCAAATGAGGACATTCCCGACGACATAATGTTGGAAGTCTTATTAAATTTTGAAAAATCAGAGCAATAAATTTATATTTAATAATTAAAAATTGTTCCAGACATTATTCTTTTTTATATGTAATCAATGAAATAGTACCAAAATGAATATAATATAATGTGAGACTTATAGTATACTGTGCAATTTTTTTTTGTGATACATAGTAAGTTTGCTCATAGTTACTTCCTTTCTCCCACTATATTATCTCCAAAGTGTATTTGACATCTGTTTTTCATCTCCTGCCTCCTTTCTCTCACAGTCTGTCTCTAATGCACGATATCACCGCCAATTTTCTATACATTTAGAAGAGATTAAATGTAATACTGGAAAACATCATAAGGGAGCAGGATAGACTACCTCTGATCACATAGACCTTCTCAGGGTGTGCTTAAAGGATCTGTTTCTACTTTCCTGACAGACTATGCTATGGATTCCATATACCACAATAACTTCTGTAACAACATACAAATTATCTACAAAGGAGACGGTCTACATTGAATTTAAAACTCTGCATTGGTACCTACATGTTGGCACTTAAATACGCCACACAACACAACAACTCTATTCAGAGCTACCCTACCTCTAAGCACTTTAAATTATTATTTTACTGTTTCACTGAGTTTTCCCCATGTGTGGAGGGGGGGAGGTGTGTGTGGGGGATGTGCGGGGTGTGTCTGTGAGGTGTGTGTGTGTGTCTGGGGGGGTGAGGTGTATAGGTGTGTGTAAGTGTGTGGGGTATGTGGGTGTGGGTGGGGTGTGGCTGTGTAAGCTGTGTGTGTGGGTGTGTGGGGTGTTTTGGTATAGGTGGAGGTGTGAGTGTGTGCGGTGTGTGGGGGGTGTGTGTGTGTGGGGGGTATGTGTGTAGGATGTGTATGTATGTGTGGGATGTGTGGGTGTGTCTGTGAGGTGTGTGTGTGTCTGTGGGGGGGAGGGAGGTGTGTGTGTGGGATGTGTGGGGTGTGTCTGTGAGGTATCTGTGGTTGCGTGTGTGTGTTGGGGGGGTGAGGTGTGTGTGTGGGTGTGTGGGGTGTGTGGGTGTGGGTGTGGATGTGTAAGGTGTCGGTGTGGGGGTGTGGGGTGTTTGGGTGTGGATGGAGGTGTGCGTGTGTGAGGTATGTGTGGGGAGTGTGTGACTGTGGGGGTGTGGGGTTGTGTGCGTGTGGGTGTGTGTGGGACGTACTTGTAGGTACCTAAAACAGCCACAGAACCCAAAAGCTCTTTTCAGAGCTACCCTACCTCTAATCACTCAAAATGATTATTTTTCACTACTATTTTCACTATTTTTCACCAAAGTACGCACCCTGGTATGCTCCCCCGTACGCGTACCGTGCGCTCGCCCCCGCGAAAATCGAAAAAATTTTAAAAAAATGTTTGGACCCGCGGGACCCTTTTATGGCCCCCACATCAAACCTAGGGGTCAGGGGGGGTCTACCCTCCCCCCTTTCGGTTATTTCCCCCTTTGTTTTTGCCACCTCTTGTGTCTCGATCCTACCGAGACACAAGATGGCGGCCGCTCCAAACAGTTTGGAATGTTTACAGACACCCGAGAGCCAATCAGCTTTCCGTGCGCAAGTCGCGTGGCGCTCCCGGAGCGCGCCCCGGTGCGCGTACCGGGGCGCGCTTACAGATATATACCTTTTTTTGAACCTAAATTACTCAAAATCTTCTGGAGCACATATCTTGAGACATAGCAAAGGCACATCGGGCTACCAGTCCCTACAATTTTGCCAAGTTTGGTGAAAATCCATTCAGCCATTCGAGCTAAAAGTGCGACAGACCGCCCTATGCAAATTAACATGAGGAAAACACGTTTTGGGACCCCCTTTTATCTCGGCCCCCGCTTGACGGATCCCCCCCAAACTTTCAGAGAAGGAGCAGAGAGCCGCGAGGCAAAGTTGCTGAAAAATTCAGGCAGATTCCTCAACCGGCGCCAAAGTTATTCCCAATAGAATGTTGCGATTTCCCTATGGAAATCAATCCTAACTATAACTACCTACTGGCGACCGCCAGTAGGTAATATATATATATATATATATATATATATATATATATATATATATGATTTGTTCTCCGCGGCTCGTTTCAGGGGGAACCGCCCGTAGTCTGGTGGTGCATCGTGCTGGCAGAGCCCCGCCAGTTACTCAATTTTCAAAGCATCCAGGTATAAACACACTCTCAGAAGCCAGGATAGTACACAGTGTTGTTTATTGCTGTTACGCGTTTCGGAAGCTTCTGCTCCCTTGCTCACACAACAATCAGCCAGCACTCCACCAGTTACATACACAGTATGTGCTGGCTATAGAAACAGGACTGCACATTTGATTTTGGCTGACATCTTTGAGTGTGTCCATGTTACATTATTATTTTACTCGAGATGTCTTACTTTTCTTGCAGGAAAATCCTGAACATTGACCACGTTAAGTACATATTATATTTATATGTCACTTCCATTCTTTCGCCACAGTGGCTGTATGCGCTAGTCTGTCTCACTACCCTTCTTCTTTCGCCAAGTGGCTTACTAAGGGTCCAATGTTTCTGGGGAGTGCTTATAAAAACAATAGTGAAAAACAATAATGAAAAACGTGAACTTAAGTGAAATCATTACTGGGTGACGTTATCTTCTACTCTATCTTGTCGTGAGTTCTTCCAGGTGACAGGTTCAATTGCTCGTGAGGTGCACGTGATAACTACTCTGAGCGCCTTGATTCTACCTGTTAGAGTAAAACAAACATTTAATTACACATTTGCAACAGTCGTGATTAAAAACATATATACAATTTCAAGCTTTACTTATTATAATTGAATGAGAACATGTTACACAACTTGTCCTAAGACCTAACCAATGCAGTTTAGCCAAACAATTCTAGTGCTTTACTAGGTTCACCTGTTCTATTGCAAAATATGTTAATAAATTGCAATTGGATTTATGGTATTGGGCAAAATGCCTCGCACTGTGTATGTGCTTGAGTGTCCGTGCAAGAAGAAATATGTAGGCAGCACTACAGTAATGGCCAAGAACAGAATTATGCAGCACCTGAGGGCGATCACCAACAGAGACTCCCAATACCCTGTTGCGAGGCATTTTGCCCAATACCATAAATCCAATTGCAATGTATTAACATATTTTGCAATAGAACAGGTAAACCTAAACCTAAGAGGGGGCAACAGAGAGGTACAGCTAAGGAAGAAAGAATCCAAATGGATTTTAGAACTAGAAACGAGACAGCCTAATGGACATAATGACCATGAAGAGCTATCAGTGCACCTGTATGATTCCTAAACCCGAGTATAAATCTACAAAACTGTATCAAGGGGAAAGCACTAGAATTATTTGGCTAAACTGCATTGGTTAGGTCTTAGGACAAGTTGTGTAACATGTTCTCATTCAATTATAATGAGTAAAGCTTGAAATTGTATATATGTTTTTAATCACGACTGTTGCAAATTTGTAATTAAATGTTTGTTTTACTCTAACAGGTAGAATCAAGGCGCTCAGAGTAGTTATCACGTGCACCTCACGAGCAATTGAACCTGTCACCTGGAAGAACTCACGACAAGATAGAGTAGAAGATAACGTCACCCAGTAATGATTTCACTTAAGTTCACGTTTTTCATTATTGTTTTTCACTATTGTTTTTATAAGCACTCCCCAGAAACATTGGACCCTTAGTAAGCCACTTGGCGAAAGAAGAAGGGTAGTGAGACAGACTAGCGCATACAGCCACTGTGGCGAAAGAATGGAAGTGACATATAAATATAATATGTACTTAACGTGGTCAATGTTCAGGATTTTCTTGCAAGAAAAGTAAGACATCTCGAGTAAAATAATAATGTAACATGGACACACTCAAAGATGTCAGCCAAAATCAAATGTGCAGTCCTGTTTCTATAGCCAGCACATACTGTGTATGTAACTGGTGGAGTGCTGGCTGATTGTTGTGTGAGCAAGGGAGCAGAAGCTTCGGAAACGCGTAACAGCAATAAACAACACTGTGTACTATCCTGGCTTCTGAGAGTGCGTTTATACCTGGATGCTTTGAGAAAAGAAAAAAATATATATATATATATATATATATATATATATATATATATATATATATATATATATATATATATATATATATATATATATATATATATATATATATATATATATATATATAAAGTATAGCTATCGGGTGGATGCACAGCTTCTAGAGGCAATAGTTCCATACTGCTGAAACCACCAATACTCTATAAAAAGAAAATATTCAACAGAGCATTCTCAGGTATTGCACCAAGAATCTGGAATGCCTTACCACCTGAAATCAGACTGAACTCCTCCATTGCTTCATTTAAGTAAAAAGTTAACGAAATACTGGTGAACAAATTTCTGCTATACATTCCACAATTTCCACTCCTGAACACTATGAATCTACTGATTCTTGCACGCAGTTTTCTGTGTTTTTGTGTACCTTGGATCCTGTTGTAGCCTCTCTTGGAGGCTTCTATCATGAATTGTTTCCTCTTGATAATAATGTTGTTCTTTATATTCCCAACTCATTAAACACTGTAAAGCGCTCTGTTCCATCAAGGGTCATGTTTGTGCTATATAACAGTTTATAAAAAAATAAAAAATAAAAAAATATATATATATAACACACACACACACACACACATATATATATGTCGACAAACAAGAGATATGCACAAGGGCAGCACTAGAGAGATTCCGCAAGAGAGATTACAAAACATCTACCCTCAACCAAGCACTGACCAAAGTAAACATGAGACCTAGAGAATCATTACTAGATCCTCCAGTTGCCACCACAGAGCCTACTAATGAAAATAACATACCTAGGCTCATTCTCACGTTCAACAAACAGCACCGCCAAATTCGATCCATCATCAATCAGAATTGGCCCTTAGTTTGGACTGATGCAGTTATAGCTCAAGAAGTACCCAACACTCCTACCATCACATACCGTAGAGGAATCTCTATGAGATCCCAGATAGTGCCCTGCAATCCAGAAACCATCAAAAACCCTAAACCATGTGGCTAAAGCCCAGAGAGGGGTTATCAAATGCACATCATGCAGGGCCTGCAAATTTGGAATCTCTACCACCAAATACAAAACCCCGTTCAGCCCTTATGAAACCAAAATCCAAGGTTCGTACAATTGCAAAACTGAGTATGGCCTTCAGTATGTGGCAGTACAAAGTTACAGGTACATGTGAGAATTCTCCAACACCTGAGGGCCATAGTTAACAACGATACGGCGTACCCAGTTGCCAGGCACTTTAAAGCGGTGCACGGCAACGACCTCAAATGCCTGCAATACTATTTGATTGCAGCCATCCCAGAGTACTCCAGGTGTGGCAATAGAGAAAAGGCATTAAGGAAATTAGAGTCCAAGTTCATTCTTGAATTAGACAGCAAGCACCCCATAGGGCTCAACAATACGGAGGACCTTCACAACTTTCTTTAAGATCAGGTTTACCTGACTACTTAAGTGCAACATACCAAGAGTACTGTATACACCTAAATTATTCATTCCCTGTAATATAATTTCCCCGATTTCCCATGAGCCTGTTTTTCTAGTATCAAATTTTAATATATATATTGACTTTTTTAATATTCATATTTTTAATTCCTTTTTGTGATATTTGTGATATTTGTGATATTTGTGAGGTTATTTGTAGAGCGCGACGTTCGCTCCGGAGGGAGCATCTTGGCGCTTAAGATCCTGAGTGACCAATCCTGGGTTTGAAGGAGGGATTAGATGGCAGCTTTAGAGTAGTCATCGGAGAGGTTGAAAATCCAGGTCTTAAGGAGCTTTCTAAAGGGTTTTTCCAGCGTCTGTTGTCTGAGAGTTTTGGGCAGGTTGTTCCATGCTTTCGTGGCCAAAGAGCTTAAGGTTTTGCCACCCTTAGTCTTTAGGTTATATTTGGCCGGGAGGATAAGATTATCAAGAGACGAGCGTAGGGAACGACTAGGGGTGTAGTGGGGGAAACGACTGGAGAGGTATTTAGGGCCGGTTTTGCTGAAGGCACGGAAGGCAGTGATCAGAATTTTAAAAAGAATTCTCTTATGGAGAGGCAGCCAGTGTAGTGAACGGAGGGCGGCGGAGATAGAGGATCTGCGAGGTAGCCTGAGTACTAGTCGTGCGGCGGAGTGAAGCACACTTTGAAGTTTTGATAGTGTGTTCTTTTTTGCCCCTGCAAGAAGGCCGTTGCAATAGTCTAGGCGGGAAATTATAAGCGCTATTGCAACAGTTTTCCTGGCATCGATAGGAAGGAAATTGAAGAATTTTCTGAGAGATTTGATTATTCCAAAGCATTTTCCAGCTACCGTTCTAGCATGTAGGTCAAAGGAGAGGTCAGAGTCAAAGATAACGCCGAGATTTCTGGCGGATGTAACAGTCTGGGGAGGAACAGCTGAATCGTCTGGCCACCAGAGGGCTGGGTTGAAGGAAGCATTTCTTCCAATTGGAAGGATCTCAGTTTTGTTGGAATTGCATTTTAAATGGTTGCGATCCATCCAGCGGAAGACTTCAGTTAGACAGAGTTTAAGGTTGAGCTCGGCGTCAGTGGAAGTGTCATCTAGTGGCACGATGAGTTGTGTGTCATCGGCGTAAGAGGTGACTGGTATGCCGAAGGAGTCGATCAGAGACAAGAGGGGAATGAGATAGATATTAAAAAGAAGGGGACTCAGAATGGACCCCTGCGGTACACCTGATGAGACCAGCTTCTCTTTCGAGTGAAAGGGACCTAGGGCGACAGTTTGTGAGCGGTCGGTAAGGAAAGACTTAATCCAGGCTAAAACAGTGTCGGTGACGCCAATGTCCCTCAGTCTACTGATGAGGATGGAGTGGGATATGGTATCAAACGCCGCCGTTAAGTCAAGGAGGATGAGAATAGAATTTTTCCTCTGATCTTGTAACAATCTGATGGTGTCTGATAGCTCTATCAGTGCAGTTTCAGTTGAGTGTTTTGGACGGAAGCCCGATTGTTTAGGGTGTAGAATGTTGTTTTCTTCCAAGTGGCGTTTTAACTCTCTGTAGACTAGTTGCTCCGTTATTTTTCCCAGGGCAGGGAGTAGTGAAATTGGGCGGAGGTTGGTCAGGTCTGTCGGGGACTTGTTGGCCTTTTTCATTAGGGGTTTAACAATTCCCTTCTTCCAACGACTGGGGACATGTCCTGTGAGGAGTGAAGAATTAACTATTTTGTTTATCGTCGGGTTCAATACCTCGATTAGTTGGTGAAGTATTTTCGGGGGACAGGGATCCGAAGGGGAACCGGATTTGCAGGCCAAGATAATTTCTTTGGGTTGCGCTAACGTGGCCGAAGGAAAGCTTCTAAGAATGCCGACACTCGATTCCGGGAAGGAGGGAACAAGGGAGGCATCCGGGATAGGGAAGTTGTTTTGGATGGAAGCAATTTTATCTTCAAAGTAGTCAGAGATTTGGTCACAGAGATCTTGAGATGGAGGTATTTCCGGTAGGAGTGCTTTGGGCTGAGTAAATGGTTTTACTATTTTGAACAGTGTCTTTTGTTTTTGGCTGGCGTCTTTAATGGCATTGACGTAAAAGTTTTTTTTGGCTGATTTGATACGTTTTCCTAATTAAAATATAGGAAAGGCGATTGACCTCATCGTATTTCTTACGCCATTTACGTTCTGCCTTCTTACAAAGCAAATGAGCGCTAGCTAGGTCAGGAGTGAACCAAGGGGCATTAGTTTTGGTTTTTTGTTGGGAGGAATAGGGACGCTTGGGGGGGATTCTGGAGTTAATTTCCTGAGAGATCCAGTTGTGGAAGTGGTCGGCGTCGATTTCGACGTTCCCCCGATAAAGTGGGGGATTGAGCAGGCATAAGGGGTTTGAGACTAATGTTTTCTTGGACCTTTTTCCAGTTAATTGAGTTAGTGAGGTGGGGGTTGGATTTATTGCCAGGGGGCAAATTCACTATCTTAATGTGGAATGGGATCAACGAGTGATCGGACCAGATCTGTGGCAGAGGGGGAAGGGTGGTTAAGGAAGGGAGGTTAGAGCACACACCATCAAGGGTATGACCAAGAGAGTGCGTTGGAAGAGTGACGCGCTGCTGGATATTGAACATATCCAGAGTTTGGGAGAAATTGATGGATTGTGCATCGGTTTTGGATTTAAGATGTAAATTGAAATCGCCGAGTAGGGTAAAGTGCGAGTATTTTAGAGAGAAGTATCCCAAGGAGTCACATAATGAGTCGAGAAACTCAATAGCATTGCCGGGTGGGCGATAGATAAGGCCGCCTGAGAAGGAGGTGTGTTCATTCAATTTAATTGAAAAACCTAACCCTTCTGTTTTTTTCAATGGTTCTAAATTGAAAGTATGACAGGTGAAGATGCTCTTAAGTATAATGGCGACCCCACCGCCTCTCCCCTTAGCTCTATCTTGTCTAAAAAACGAGTAACCTTGGGGTAGGGCAATGGCAATATCGGGGTAAACATATATATACTATTTGCACACTTTGCACTATTCCTTTGCACTTTATTATAGCACTTTTAGGGTTAATACCATACATAACTTTTAGACTTTAGCACATTTTTGCTACTTTTGCACACTCCTATTGATATCCAATCCCATATGTGAATTTATTTGGGATCTATGAGACATAGGAATTTATTCTGATATATTATTTTATCATAGGTACTGGAGTGGATTGATTAATAACAATTTTTATATTAATATTATTGTGTATAGAATTGGTATTTATTCAATTATTTACATATTCATTTGATTACTGATTACAATGTTTAATTAGTTTAATACCTCAATTCGAGTTAGGTATAAATTTAATGACTCGCATTCAGTACCATGTCTCGCATTCAAGCACAAATATGGTTATCAACAAATGTGGTGCCTAAATAATGTAATTCGCAAAATATGCTTAAGTAGAACATTATGCTGTCACTGTGTACATAAGCTACGATACAAGGTTTAACCACTAGTGTTTTTTCTATGTTTATGTATCACATGATGGGGGTGTAAGCTTCACAAAGAAAAAAACACGGCATAAAAATAGCAAGCGGACTGCGTTTCCGCCAGTGAACAAGGATACCTCGGTATTCGAAACGCGTCTGACCATGGCTGATTAAAACAAAGACCTGCTACAACCACATTATTTGGCGTCCGTTTCCCGTTTCTCAGCGCATTACCGGCTGGAGTGCGTGTGAGTGTTTGGGAGTATACAAGTTGGAGATATATATATATATATATATATATATATATATATATATCAAACAGGTGAGACCCAGTGCAGCAACAATGGCTTTATTTCAAAATCACAGCGATTGCTCCATATGTCTAACGTTTCGGCGTCGTGCCTTGCTCACAGACTGGATCGCAAGCGCCCAGGTGCGCTAGAGTCTCATTTAAGCAGTGCATCACATGACTGTGGGGATGTACTTCTATACCCACAATGCAAAGTGCGAGTCAAATCAATAATCGGCAACAGTTCCATCTTACCGCACATGCATGATTTTAAACTGGGGTTATGTTTCAACAGTCACGAAATTGCAAAAATTACCGCTGCTCTTTTCTTGATGCATTTGACTCCGAAGAGGCCATTAGTGGCCGCAAGATCATGACAGGATGTCCCCCTGTCTGAACCCCTTCCACGCGCCGACCTGTTTCCTCATTGGCAGTCCTCAGTGGGTTGGGAGGCGCGAGTGGACCAGTCTCCTCATTTAATATTTCCAAAAAGCATCAGATGCATTCCCCAGTTACCGGAGCTCATGGTCCTTCAGGGTGGTCTCACTTCTTTTAAATGTGGGCGCGGGGCAGACCACCAACACCTTCTTTAGATAACAAACAGGTGAGACCCAGTGCAGCAACAATGGCTTTATTTCAAAACCACAGCGCCTGCTCCATATGTCTAACGTTTCGGCGTCGTGCCTTGCTCACTGACTGGATCGCAAGCGCCCAGGTGCACTAGAGTCTCATTTAAGCGGTGCATCACGTGACTGTGGGGATGTACTTCTATACCCACAATGCAAAGTGCGAGTCAAATCAATAATCAGCAACAGTTCCATCTTACCGCACATGCATGATTTTAAACTGGGGTTATGTTTCAACAGTCACGAAATTGCAAAAATGACCGCTGCTCTTTTCTTGATGCATTTGACCCTGAAGAGGCCATTAGTGGCCGCAAGATCATGACAGGATGTCCCCCTGTCTGAACCCCTTCCACGCACCGACCTGTTTCCTCAGTGGCAGTCCTCAGTGGGTTGGGAGGCGCGAGTGGACCATTCTCCTCATTTAACATTTGCAAAAAGCATCAGATGCATTCCCCAGTTACCGGAGCTCATGGTCCTTCAGGGTGGTCTCACTATGCATCTGATGCTTTTTGGAAATATATATATAGATATATATATATATTAGCCTTCCAGGCTTTGAGTGGTGCATACATTATGTAAAAAGGGAAGCAGTGACCATGGTAGTTCCCAGTACTTAGGCGCAGTCCAGTTTCTGTATATGGAATACTCTACAACACCATCAACACTCTAAAACTGGCCATTTCAAATATCTGTTTTCTAGCAGAGTTTTTACGCATAAGATTTCTAGCAGAGGTTTTAAGCATAATATTAATACAGTGACATACATGACGTGCTAGAAACATGACAAAGCCTTTTCCCTGTTTTTTACAGCAAGTCTTTAAGCATAGGATTAGAAAGTGCCTTCCAGCTAAGCTGAAAAATGACACAAACCTTTTACCATTCTATGCAGAATCCAGCTTTGGGCTAGTAAAATACATTTTGAGCCAACCTAGTATAAGCAAAAGCAGCTCCTGACACACACGTTTTGTTCTTTTTGGAGCTTGTCAGAGTGGCATGTCTTTGTTCACAAGCAAAGGAGCACCCAGTATAAATCAAACCAACCCCTTCTCAGACTTAAAGTGCTGCATATTTTATTCAAAAAGTTTTAGGTGGAGGCAGCTCTAAAACAGCTCACTTCAAATGTCTGTTAAAAACTTTAGGTAAGCGTTGTCCAAAAAATGTGTGTCCCGTTTTAGTTCCAGTAGGAAATTTTACTCATTGCTGTAGCAACAAACGCTGAGTAGATTTGTGTCAAAGTTGGCAGGAATGTAGAACTTTACTCTGAAAGTGTGATTTGCTTTTTTAGTTTGAATCTGTTAAGTAGTTCTTGAGATATATTAGCATTTAAATAAGGGTAGTGGTGGGCTTGACCTTTGTATATTTTAACCACTGAGCCACTAAACTGTCCTCGAGCCTAGGTTTGAGGATAGAACTAAGGGCCTCACTTAACTCTGCTGCCAGACTCATCACAGGATCCAAAAGAAGCTCTCATATCACTTCTGATAGTGTCTCAGTGAAATTGCATATTCACCAATGTCTGCTTGTCTGAGTGGGTCTGTGATTGAGCACATTAGTGTCTGAGAGGCTCTCTCAGTGGGTGTCTAAGTGTCTGAGTGGGTCCATGACTAGGTACATGTGTGTCTGTGTGGGTCTTTGAATGTATGTATCAATGTCGGAATGGGTCTGTAAATTATTGCATGAGTGTATGAGTTGATCTGTGAGAGGTTGCATGAGTCTCTCAGTGGGCCTACAAATGGGTGCATGAGTGTCTAAGGGGGTCCGTGACTGAGTACATAACTGTCTGAGTGGGTCTGTGAGTGGACACATGAGCATCTGAATGGGTTTGTGACTGGGTGCATGAGTGTCTGAGTGGTTGTGTAAGTGGGTGCGTCAGTCTGTGAGTGGGTGCATAAGTCTGTGAGTGGGTCTATGAGTGAGTGTGTTAGTGTCTGCGTGGGTCTGTGAGTGGGTGCATGCGTGTCTGAATGGATCTCTCAGTGAGTGCGTAAGTGTCTGAATGGATGCATCAGTGTCTCAGTGGGTCTGTGAGTGAGCGCATCAGTGTCCCTGTTGGTCTTTGAGTGAGCATGTCAGTTTCTCAATGAGTCTGTAAATGGGTGTATGAATGTATCTGTGAGTGGGTGCGTGAGTTTCTTACTGGGTCTGTGAATGGGTGCGTGAGTCTCTGAGTAGGTCTGTGACTGGGTCAGTGAGTGTATGAGTGGGTCTGTGAGTGGGTGCATGAGTAAGTGAGTTAGTCTGTGACTGGGTATATGATGTTTGAGTGGGTCTGTGAGTGGGTGCATGTCTGCCTGAGTGGGTCTCTCAGTGGGTGCAGAAGTGTCTGAGTGAGTGCACAAGTGTCTGAATGGGTCGGTGAGTGGGTGTATGATTGTCCGAATGGGTCTATGAGTGTATAAGTGTGTGAGTGAGCTTATGAATGTATTTTTTTTCTTTTCTCTGCAAAGTTTGTGACTTTGCCACAATGCTACATGGGGCAGTTTGATACTAATAAGATGTCCCTAATACCCCAATACAATGCACCCATGGGTCCAGGGTACCTTTACCCTGACACGCTCTGTAGTATGTCACTGTAAATATAATTGCCCTGGACACATTCCCAGTTTAGAAAATGGCCACTGCAACTTTCTACACAGTGTGGGCCCGATTCACAGAACTAACTTAAGACAAAATCCTAAACTTACTACCATTTTGGTATTCACAGAGGCACTTACTCATTTTGGTATTCACAGAAGGCACTTACTCATTTCGGTATTCACAGAAGTTAGGAGTCCTAACTTTAGGACTCCTAAATTCCTTCTGTGAATACCGAAAGTCTTAAAGTTAGGATTTTTCTCAGTTTATGAGTAGTAAAGTTAGGACTCCTAACTTTAGGACTCCCAAATGCCTTCTGTAAATACCGAAAGTCTTAAAGTTAGGATTTTTCTCAGTTTAGGAGTCCTAAAGTTAGGAGTCCTAACTTTACTACAAAAACCACAGGAAAGGAAGGAAACTGAACAAATATGGATGATAATGGATTATGCCCAAGAAATCAATCAAATAGAAAAAATCTTGAGGAAGAATTGGAAAATTCTCCAATTGGATGCTACTGTGAAGGAAATAGTGGGGGGAAATCATCCCACAGTGACCTACAGAAGAGCAAGGAACTTAAAGGATCTCATGATTCATGGTAATTTCAAGGGAAAGAAAAAAGACAAAACAAGCCTGAAAACTAAAGGATTTGTAAAATGTCATGCTTGTAAAATGTGTCAAATAGCGAAACCAATCAAAGAAGTAAAATTGGCAAACAATAAAGTTTGGGAATTTCGCCAATTAATCGCTTGTAAAACACAATATACAGTGTATGTAGTGGAATGTCCATGCCCACAGAGGTACGTTGGAAGTACCATTTGTGAACTGAAAAAAAGGATAATGGATCACATGAGGGCAACAATACACAGAGATCGTACAAATGCAATATCAAAACATATGGAACAATTTCATCAGGGAGATTGGAAACAACTGAAATTTTACAGAATAGAGACAATTCCATAAAGAGACCGCGGCGGTGATCGAGAGAAGATACTGCGACAGAAGGAAACGCGCTACATTTTGAATTTAAGAACACTAAATCCACATGGCCTGAATCAATCGGAGGAAATGTACATTCAGTTGTGAAAAAGATCTGCCCTCCATAAAGCTGGAATTAATAAGGATGAATAGTAGTAGCAATCACTAATCCCACAGGTGGGGAGGAAATGTGAGAAAACGCTGAGTGTGAATGAAAAAACAATAAAGTTTTTGTTGAAAACAAAAAAGAAACTGTAATTGGTCACACACAAAGTGTAATCACTAAAAAACTGAACAAACTGAAGATAGAGACTGGCATACTATTCAACCTGAATAGACTTAACCCAATCTTCAAAAAGGAAGGGAAAGGATAAATATTGGTAACTACAACTACCACAATGCAAAGGGCCACCTGATGAGAGAACAGGAAATGACATAATGAGAATTTGAACATTTCAAGGGAGACCTGCCGAGGGGCCAGTTGATTATGAACAAGGTGTTTGGGAACATCGAAATGCGTTGATCTAACACGCTTTAAGCCCCTTTATAAATGAAGAGAAAATAAATAAAAAGTGCAAAATCTCACTTCGGGAGTGCAGCCCATTTTTCTTTCCCTGAAAGATTAGTGTGCAAATACAGAGCAGCGTGGTTCAGCCGCAGGAGATCGCACCCACATCGAGCGCTGTGAGAGCTGGGAGGAGGGAACTGAATTGAAATAATATTTTACCCGGAGGCAGTGAACGCTGGTAATTAAAGGACGAAAGAACACTGAAAACTCACAGGCTGCCACGGAGGTGACAGTAAGCGTATGTGTGAGAGTCTGTTTGAAGTTTCGAGAGTGCCGCATGAAGAGCGGATCGCCAGCTGGGTGCCGGGGAGCCTGACAATTGTAGCACCAAGTTGCATGATTGTTTCAATGAGGGAACAAGCAGGATACAAAGCTACTAAATCAATTGATGTTGGAATACCAGTCGGAGTGAATACAGAGTGACAAAGATAAAGATCATTTAATATCACACAGGGCAGAAAAATAAAGCGTGATTATGGAACGAAGAGAAGCTAAGAGGAATGTGTTGCTGAATGATATGTTTGTAAAAGGGAATGTGGAAAAAGATGCAAGCGCAGGAGCCACAACAGGAAAAGATGATGTAAAGAGTAAATTAAGATCATGGGAAAAACTGAGTCAGAAAGAAATCAACAAAGCCTGGGAGCTTATTATTTTAAAGAAATACCTGGAGGTACAACATGTCCCCAGGGGACTAAGAATAATGCTCATGCCAAGCAATCAGGATACAACAAATGAATTACTGCAGGAGCGGGGAGAGTTCATTTTGAGGTCTTCATTAGGCCTAATAGAAATTTTAGTAAAACATATTGAAATAGGCCTGGAGAAAATCAAGGCACAACTTAAAGAAACAGGAAAAGAAATCTTGCAATTGAAATTATCAACAGAAATAAATAAATTCAAGGAAGAGCTGGAAAGCCAGATTGAGAAGCATGAGGATATTGTAAGGGAAAGAAAACACACCAAGTTCATTAGAGACAGTAATGATTATGCTGAAGGTCACATATTTACGTTTGCGAGGAAGTTTGATGGTTTGAAGGAACAAATCACGTGTAATAGCATGTCAAGTATGTTGAGCAGTGCCTCCTCAATAGCTTCGACAGAACAGAATGAAGGTGAACCAGGAATGTCGGGGGCAATACCAAATTGTCTTTTTTAGGGGACATGCGCCTCATGCTACAACAACAACAGTGGGAACAAAATCACCCTGTGCAACAATATCAGCAACGGAGAGGAAGAGGAAAAGGATGGCAGTGGCCGGAAAGAAAAAGCAGAGAAGAGGAAAAAGGAGCAAGCAGTGGTGCTGAAAAAATAGGCACCAAAATGAGGAGTATGCGCCAGAGAAGGAAGTGACAAATGATGAGTTGCAGGTGGTAAACCTATCAAAGAGACCTATAAGCAATATAGAAACATCTTTATTGAAAATAGGGAGTAACTTTTGCCCAAAAAGTCGAATGGATTTGGCACAAGTAAGAATTGACTTTTACCTATATATAAGGAAGATCAAACCCGCAAAAGTATTTAAGGAATCAAAATTAAAACAACAAAATAAAGGCACACGGTAAGAAACATCTGGAGGCCTGCAAGTAAAAGATTCTAAATGATATTTAACTTTAATGAACATGGATACAGCAGAGGGTGAGGATATCTCACATCAAGAGGCATGCAGTCAAACTGGAGCTGGCCTGAGTGGAAAAAAGGCAAAATCAAAATGTTATCCACAATTGGTCCCTGGTACCAAAATTGACCTATTCCAAGAGGCAGTAATTCAAGATTTATACAAACTAAAATGTTCCAAATATGTTGATAATTTAACAAAGGAAGAAAGAGATGACCTGAAGAGTCTATCAACTGATGACCAAATTGAGATCAAGATAGCCGATAAGGGCGGCAACATAGTTATATGGGAAAGAACGGCGTATGTAACAGAGGCACATCGCCAGCTAAGAGACACCCAATACTATGAAAAATTAAAGAAGAACCCAACCGTGGAAATTAAGATAATGATTGATGAAAATCTTCTAGAATGGCCATCAAGTGGATTGATTGATGAGAGGGAACGGAAATTCCTGACAGTCACACATCCGATAATGCCGACTATGTACTTCTTACAAAAACTGCACAAAGATCAGAAACAAATACCGGGCAGACCACTCCGGTCCGGGAAAGGATCTTTATTGGAACCATTGGCTGATTTCATAGATTACTTCCTGGGGCCTTATGTAGCCCAATTGAGCTCCTACATACAAGAAACAAGTGACCTATTGAGAGTGTTGCAAAACACACCATGGCAGGCATCATATTATTTGATCATGATGAACGTCATCTCCCTCTATACCAACATTGGGAATGACATGGGAAAAGAAGCCTGCAATTACCTCCTTCAAGAGAGAAATATGAAATACAGCGACCACAACAAAATGCTGTTAGATATGATATCAATCGGTTTGGATCAAAACGCATTTGTCGTTGGAGAAGAAATATTCCGCCAGAATAGTGGAGCAGCAATGGGATTTTCTTTTAGTCCCAGCTACGCATGTTTAACTCTGGGTTGGTGGGAGCAGGAAAGAGCATGGAGCATAATGAACGATCAAGCGGTGAACAAAATCGTCAGTTGGTAAAGATTTATTGACGACTAGTTAATAATCTGGGACGGCACAGTAGCAGAATTCCAGGAATACTTTGAAGTCATCAACAATTGCACAAAAGATCTGAAATTTACGTATGTAATGAGCAATGAAATAGTTGTATTCCTGGATACGGAAATCTATATCAAGGATAATCAGATCCATACAACGCTACATAGAAAATCAACAGCAACTCATGCCACCCTAGAAGCGACCAGCTTCCATCAAAGCTCCCTAATCTCAAGCATTCCTTATGGAGAATTCTTAAGGATCCGCAGGATCTGTAGTGAAGAAGAGGAGTGGATAACACAAAGTAGAAAAACAGCAGAACGCTTCATGAGAAGAAAATACAAGCCAAACGTGGTAACAAAATGCTGGGAGAGAACCAACCTAAGAACACGAGAAGATTGTTTACCGGTAAAAAAAACACAGGAAAAGAAGGAAACTGAACAAAAACGGATGATGATTGATTATGCCCAAGAAAGCAATCAAATAGAAAAAAATCTTGAGGAAGAATTGGAAAATTCTCCAATTGGATGCTACTGTGAATGAAATAGTGGGAAATCATCCCACAGTGACCTACAGAAGAGCAAGGAACGTAAAGGATCACATGATTCACAGTCATTTCAAGGGAAAGAAAAAAGATGAAACATGGCTGAAAACTAAAGGATTTGTAAAATGTCATGCTTGTAAAATGTGTCAAATAGCGAAACCAACCAAAGATGTAAAATTGGCAAACTATAAAGTTTGGGAAATTCGCCAATTAATCTCTTGTAAAACACAATATACAGTGTATGTAGTGGAATGTCCGTGCCCGCAGAGGTACGTTGGAAGTACCATTTGTGAACTGAAAAAATGGATAATGGAGCACGTGAGGGCAACAATACAGAGAGATCGTACTAATGCAATATTGAAACATATGGAACAAGTTCATCAGGGAGATTGGAAACAACTGAAATTCTATGGAATAGAGAAAATTTTAAAAAGAGACCGTGGCGGTGATCAAGAGAAGATTCTGCGACAGAAGGAATTGCGCTACATTTTGAATTTAAGAACACCAAATCCACATGGCTTGAATCAATCGGAGGAAATGTACATTCACTTGTGAAAAAGATCTGTGCTTAATAAAGCTGGAATGAATAAGGATGAATAGTAGTAGCAATCACTAGCCCCACTGGTGGGGAGGAAATGTGAGAAAACGCTGAGTGTGAATGAGAAAACAAAGTTTTTGTTGAAAACAAAAAAAGAAACTGTAACTGGTCACACACAAAGTGTAATCACTAAAATGTGAACACACTGAAGATAGAGACTGGCATACTATTCAACCTGAATAGACTTAACACAATCTTCAAAAAGGAAGGGAAAGTATAAATATTGGTAACTACAACTACCACAATGCAAAGGGCCACCTGATGAGAGAACAGGAAATGACATCATGAGAATTTGAACATTTCAAGAGAGACCTGCTGATGGGCCAGTTGATCATGAACAAGGTGTTTGGAAACATCGAAACACATCGATCTAACACGCTTTAAGCCCTTTTCTAAATGAGGAGAAAATAAATAAAAAGTGCAAAATCTCACTTCGGGAGTGCGGCCGGTTTTTCTTTCCCTGAAAGATTAGTGTGCAAATACAGAGCGACGTGGTTGAGCCGCAGGAGATCGCACCCACATCGAGCACTGTGAGAGCCGGGAGGAGGGAACCGAATTGGAAGAGAATATGGAATTTCTTGATTTAAAGTTGAGTCACTAATAACAAACTGGATAGTACCCTGTATTGAAAGAGCACGGCAGGAAATAGCTTACTACATGCCTAGAGTTGTCACCATAGTACGCTCATCAGAAGTATCCCGATGGGAGAATTATTAAGGGCAAAGAGAAATTGCAGTACACTGCAAGGTTACATAGAAGAAGAAAAATTGATGTCTGACAGATTTAGAAACAGGGGTTATTCAGAGAAGATTATCAATAGAGCTAAGAGAGCAGTGGCAGAAAAAGATAGGGAGACTTTGCTCTTAGAAAGAACGAAGAAAGATAAGGAAGAGAATACAACCCGTTTGATTACTACATATAGTAATCAATCATATCTGATCAGAAGAAGTCTGGCCAAGTTTTGGCCAATTCTGAAAACTGACCCAGACATCACAGACTATGTTGATCTATTTCCTCAAATGACTTTTAAAAGGACTAAATCATTAAAAGATCAACTCTGCAAAGCAGTGGAAACCAAAAACCCGAAAATAGCTGGGATACAAGGCTTCTACACCTGTAGAAGCTGTAAAGCCTGTAAGAACAGTCACAATAAAAAAGAGGTGACTCTATCTCCAGGAACTGAAAAATTCCAAATAAAAGAACACACATCCTGCAACACAGAATTTGCGGTTTATGCTTTATTCTGTCCGTGCAACATGTGTTATGTTGGCAGTACTATCAAAAAGGCTAAGCTCAGAGTCTTGGAACATTTACGAGCGATAAAGAATGGCCATAAGTCGTACCCGATCGCCAGACATTTCCAAAGCCAGCATAATCAGGACACATCATTACTAAGCTTTTGTGTGTTGGACACAATCAAGTTTGATGAAAGAGGTGGAAACAGAGTCCAAAACCTACGGTGGCGCGAGTCAAGAATAATTATTCAGTACAAGACAATGACTCCGTTAGGGCATAATTGCGACGAAGAGCTTGAAGTACATTTGGGTTGAGCTGTTATGAATGAAATGATTACTGATTTGTTGTAGAATAGGGGATTGAAATGACCTACATGATTAAGAATAGGAATTTGTAAGATTATAATTCGGTTTCAGTGGTTTTTAAACAGTAGTCTACATGGTATCCAAATTGCCTATAAGAATTTTTGTCTATTTATTGTGTTCTCTCCTTGATAGGAACTTAGATGCAAACTTTTTCAAATAAGTATAGATTAGTCACATGTTGTTTTTATTTATAATCTTTATTTGTTTCCTTTACTTTAGAGGACATGAAGAAAAGAAGTGGTAAAATGTACAGATACTGAGAGAATCTTTTCATGTATGGTGAATTGGGGGAATGAAAAGCCCACTAGGGCTAAAAAAAACTTTTTCTAAGTTGTCTACTGAGAAAAGCAAATAGAAATTATGACAAGAGGGTCGAAACAATGCATTTAATTAATGCAGTGATCTAGAGTTAGGAGGCCCACTGGGGATAGATACCTTAAACTCAAGTGAAATCTAATTTGTATGATTTCCCCTGTTTTCAAACAGACTTTAAAATCCCCCAAACCTTTTAACTTTAAAACGAGCCTAATTTAGGTTTTGTTTTGAAGAGAACATGTATTAATACATAATATACCGTTTGAAAATATGTGCACAAGTAAGTAAATGGATTATTTACATCTGTTATTTTATTTTAGAATCACGGTTTAAGTCTGTTTTTCTGTTTCATTAATTGCACAATCATCACATGACTATATAAGTGGGACTTTGAATGTTAAAATTTACTCGTGAGCAAGGGTCACAGACCCGAAACGCGTAGAGTGTTTGCCTTTATACTTGCTTATTAAAAGGCTTTTGGGAGATTGAAGAGTTCGTGTGTTTTCTTCGAGGGACTACGAGGAAATATTTGACTTCATGTATATATATATATATAATCAAACAAGTGTTTCTGATAGTAATGTGCATGATTGTGATGATGCCCCATCCTTACGAGCTTCAGATGCCCTTGGTATAATAACTATGCATGACCTTCTTGAAGAAGAAGAGTCGAACAATAGCGAGTCCATGGACCCTATCGATCTATCTACCCAAGAAAGATTATGCAAGATAGACTTTGTTCAGAAAGGGGCAGGTATTAGTCCATTTAAAAACAAATCATGCTTTGTTCCTCTCATGCCAAAAGACTCGATTGATACCTACCATGACATGATTACAAACGATCTGAAAAAATTGAATATGAGTGTTAAGAAAAACAAGCAGCAGCGCAGTGCTTTTTTTAGGAAAATGACATATGACAAATTGATTAAAAAACTGGGTGAAAATTGTGACATCTTGATAAAAAAATCCGATAAAGGGGGAAATCTTGTTCTGTGGCCTAAAAAAGAATATATAGCCGAAGCTAATAAACAACTAGGCAATGAAAAATGTTACAAAAAAGCATCATGCAAAGAATACGAAAATGCTAGAATGGCACTACAGAAAATGCTAGCTCAGTGGAGAAGAGAGGGCCTAATATCCAACGATGAAAGTACATTTCTGTTTAAAGAATACCCAGTGTTGCCTATTCTGTATCTAATCCCCAAGATACATAAGCAGACAACACCGGTACCGGGTAGGCCCATTATCTCTGCCATAGACAGCGCAAGTGAAAACATTGGTCAATACATCGACCATTTTTTACAGGATTTGGTAAAATCTCTCCTGAGCTTTGTCAAGGACACTGGGGATTTTTGGACAAAAATCAAAAATACAATGTGGTCTGAGGATCTATGTCTAATAACTTTGGACATAGAATCCTTGTATACAAGCATCAACCACACACAAGGTCTAGAAGCAATTAAACATTTTTTAGCGACCAGGCCTATTGAACTTTACGCCCACAACAAAGTCATTGTCGAATTGATCAATTGGTGTTTAAACAACAATTTTTTTCTTTTTAATAACACTCTGTTTAAACAATTGAGAGGAGTTGCTATGGGGGCCTGTTTTTCCCCCAGCTATGCGTGTTTATACGTAGGCTGGTGGGAGGAACAGGTCCTCAGCGCCAATACAAGACAGTGTGTGAGCAACACATAGTGTTGTATCTGAGATACATCAATGATGTTTTTATAATTTGGCGTGGCGACATCTCAGTTGCACAGAAGTTCATTGATGAGATTAATAATAATGACCTCAATTTAACTTTTACCTCTCACATTCACACTACACAAATCGAGTTTTTGGATGTCAAACTCCATGTTGAGAACAACAGGTTACAGAGTACCCTATATAGAAAACCTACAGCAGGTAATATCACATTGCATGCCAACAGCTCACATCCAAGGCACCTCATCGCTAGTATCCCTTACGGTGAGGTTCTTAGACTCAAGCACGTATGTAGTGATGAAAATGATTTTTGTAATTGTGTTGAAGATATGCATACAAGATTAACATTGAGGGGATACAGCAGTAAGCTCATCAATGATGCTATCAGTAAAGCAGATAAACTACCTAGAGCAAGTCTCTTTAAAGAGGGGTCTACTGGGTCGGCACCCAGAGAAGTGAATACTACCGCAGAAAATCCAAGACTAATCACGACCTACTCGCGACAAAAGAGAAAAATTAGATCAAATTGTTCAAAAGCATTGGCCCATTGTCCTTACAGACCATGTTCTGGGTGACCGGCTAACTTCTTCCCCTGTTGTTACCTTTAGAAGGGGTAGATCCATGGGCAATGATTTAGACAAAAACTCCCCTGAAACAATAAAGAAAACACCTTGGTTGCAACCATCCAGAGGCTTCAAAAGATGTACAGTCTGTCGTGCCTGCAAATTTGGTTGTAACAAGACATCTTACCGTACACCATTTGATACATCCCCTATTGCAATTAAGGGAAACTTTAATTGCAAAACGGATTTTGCTGTTTATTTCCTGACGTGTACCTGTGGTTTAAATTATGTGGGAAGCACGAAGCTACGGGTGCACGTCAGGATATTACAACATCTGAGGGCTATCCTCCATAATGATGCAGCCTATCCCGTGGCGCGGCACTTTTTCAAGTGCCACAATAAAGACATCAATTGCCTTTCTTACTTCGTCATTGCTGCTGTCCCTAATAACAAAAGAGGTGGCAATAGAGAAAAGAAACTTAGGCAATTAGAGACCAAATTTATTTTGGAATTAGACAGCAAATGGCGGCGTGGTCTTAATAATGCAGAGGATATGTATACCTTTTTGTAAAAAGCTAACAGTAGTTTGATCTCCAATATATGAGTTAGGGGACCAATACAAACAACACCCTTTGTATTTTTGATGTACCAAATCTGTGTCATATAACCATTGCCCATGTAAATATTTCATCTGTAATGTATACTCTCTCTATCAATGGAACAAACATTAAAAAAAAAAAAAAGTATAATTTTATATTAACATCGTTGATATGATATTTTTATGGCATTTTATAAATCTTATATATACTTTAATGGTGGTTTTTAATCCGGCTGGAAATAACCATTTTATTGTTGAAGATATGTGAAATTGATTTGCTATGAAGTTTAGTATTATCGACAATGTTATTATATAATGCACACTTTACACTTTATATTTATTCTCTTTGCACTGTTGCACATTTAGTAAAGCTCTTTATTGCACAAATTTGCACTAGTTATAGACAAGCAGCACTTAAGCACTTTTGTTAGTCATATGTACAGGGAGGATCTAGCATTAGAACTGTCGTATATGAATAAGGAACATGAATGCAAACATAGTTATTGATGAATCATAGTGAACATATTAATAGAATGCATTTATAATATATCAAATAAGGATTTATCCTGTATGATGAAGATTGCATTATCAAAGAATCAATAACTTTGTTTTTTGATATTAGATATAACCGATTTATCGTGCAATATCTATGCGCATTTAAGCAGTCATTCAATGTTTGCAAAACACAACAAATTCGATAGCCTGTTGTTCCTTTTGATTGTCATGTGACCAGCATTTCACTCGAACTAGAGGGCGTGCACGGTGTATGAAAGATATATAAAAAGTAACATAGACGTGTAGCAAGCTGAATGTGATCAAGGGCTCGTGAAGCCCGTAACGCGTCGTTGCAGGCTGCGGAAGTAACGTGAAATAAAACATATCTTGCCTGATCTGCTGCAGTGGTCTGAGTTCCTTCTTCGCCGGAACACGGAAGTGGTCGGAAGTGGTGGGAATTGTTTGGCTTATATATAATCGGCAATAAATGCTTTTAAAACCTTCGGAAGGGTGGCGACTCATTCTTCTCCTTGGAGAAACTTTTTTGATGTTAAGAGGCTTGGTTCTGCCTCGAGGAACGCACCTCCCACAAGAGCGCCGTATTGCCCGAACTGGGACCACAACTTTGTTTGCATGCGGTAGCATGAAAGGGCAGCGAGCAGCCTCCAAGGACTGGACCTTGGAAGTGACCCCAGCAACCTGAAAGGCGGTATGCGGGGCTTCCGTTACCCGACAGCGCAGCAACAAACAAAACGGCAGTAATTACATGACAAGAGGAACACTAACAGTGCAATAGCGAACTACAAATACCAGCATACTTTAAGAGACAGCCAGCCCATTAAGGCAACCACCAGAGGGCCAGTACTCTTCATAAGAACACTCGTGCTGGGAGCTGTTAATCTTCACTGCCGTGGCGTCCTCCTCCTTTGAAAAAGGTCTGGATAAGACCGAAATGCATCAGGAAATGCCAGGACATGCCAGCGCTGTAATCGGCAATAAATGCTTTTAAAACCTTCGGAAGGGTGGCGACTCATTCTTCTCCTTGGAGAAACTTTTTTGATATATATATATATATATATATCATATATATATATATATATATATATATATATATATATATATATATATATATGCAAAACAACTCCTTCCCTTCTCGCTCCCTTTGTCGGCTGAAGAAAGAGCATGGACCCAGTAAATGTTTATTGCTGGCTATTTATTCCTGTTGCTCCCAACAGACCATGGTCACCATGACGCGTTTCATCCCTCACAGGGGATTTGATCACATGACGCGCTACTAGCACAGTGGTTCGTTTAAATAGTTACCATTTTTGTAAGGTTTTTTCACCAATACACATGTGACTTTGTGCTTAAAGTGATATAATTAAATATATTGAGTAACACTGAAATGTCATGGACATAAATGAATGACAACGCGCAAAAATACAATTCTGTTTTTTTCTCCTCCCTTTATTAGTCATTTAATTTCTTGCTACTTTGTCCATTACCTTTTAATTTATGGAGGTACTGTGGAAAATGAGGATTGTTAATTGCAGAAATATATATACATATCCTTATCTAAAACATATAAATATATAAATACATAAATATATGTATAAATATGTAAATAGATAGATAAATAACTGGATAAATTCCTGTTTGTTATAAATACATACATATTGACTTATGTGCAAATTTGTGTATGCTAATACCGGTGTAAATACCCTATTTCATTTAATACTAATTTTAAAAAACTTTCACAATCCGCAATAATTTAATCCATAAAAAAGCAATTATAATCTTTTACTATTGCAATTACATATTCAACAATCCCCTGTTGTATTTCTACAAACTTAGGACCATATAAGTCTATCACCTTTCACTGTATTGCTTTTACTTGTCCAATAGTATTACCATGTGCAAAAATTAGATTAAATAAAGTGTCTGGTGCCTATAATTTATCAGTGCTAAAGAACCTATGAAGCTAAAATTATTACAAGTGTGAGGAGAGCGTTGGCCTTAATATACAGCATATTGCTATTTAATATCCATTAATTTTTACTAACGACTTAAATGATAAACCTGATGTTGTTAACTATACTCTTCACCATTGTGGTTTTTTTCCAAGAAGACTGGCGTGTAATTCCTCTGTGGCATTCATCCCTTTCGGGTATTTGGTATTGAGATTCAATATGTAAAACATTTCTAGTTTACGAAGAATTTTTTCACGGTCACCTCCCCTATTAGTTAATGGGACTGAATCTATAAGAAAATATTTAAGATCTTTGGAATTACGCCCATGGACTTCATTAAAATGATGTGCTACTGGGTACGCCTGATCCTTGTATGGTCCTTAAGTGCTGGAGCACACTTTTGTGTCCCTGCAGGATGGTGCTCCCTACATATTTTAGCCGCACTCCAGCACGTACACCATATGATCTGTTTTTATATATATATATATATATATATATATATATCACACTGGATGGCTCGATTTTTTCCCCAGTCGGCGCTGCAATGTGGTCGCGGTATTCCTGCGGACGAGCCCGCCCGCTCATTTATTCAAACCAAGTTTCCTTCAAAAAAGGATGTCGTGGAGTCGCGACGAAATCCAAGAATAATCCTACTAGGTTTGCATGAAATCCGTTTTTATTTTCAATCCATGTGAGTCAAAATTAAGGCAAAAACCAACGCGTTTCGACAGCCTCCGCTGTCTTGGTCACGGTTAGTTTGGAAACAGTGTAGCCACAAACTTATACACTTCATTCAGTGTAAAGGAAAAACACAATCACTCCCCTAGGGGCGTCACCACCCATCACATGATCATTATGTCACCATAATCCACTCTAGGAATTGTGGGAGATGTAGTCCATTCAAATTGTCAGTTACATCCCAAACACCATTACTCACGGTGTCACCATAAGTACTGGGTTCAACTGACATTGTGTGCGCAAAATCAGTGGCAACAATCATAAAGCCCACTGGAGGGCGAAACACAACACAATATAAGGTTGACAAGCCTCATATTTCTAATTGCCAAATGCAAAAATGTCAAATGTTAAAAGTCAGAAAAACGCTAAAAATATAATGTAATGTAATTTGAATGGACTACATCTCCCACAATTCCTAGAGTGGATTATGGTGACATAATGATCATGTGATGGGTGGTGACGCCCCTAGGGGAGTGATTGTGTTTTTCCTTTACACTGAATGAAGTGTATAAGTTTGTGGCTACACTGTTTCCAAACTAACCGTGACCAAGACAGCGGAGGCTGTCGAAACGCGTTGGTTTTTGCCTTAATTTTGACTCACATGGATTGAAAATAAAAACGGATTTCATGCAAACCTAGTAGGATTATTCTTGGATTTCGTCGCGACTCCACGACATCCTTTTTTGAAGGAAACTTGGTTTGAATAAATGAGCGGGCGGGCTCGTCCGCAGGAATACCGCGACCACATTGCAGCGCCGACTGGGGAAAAAATCGAGCCATCCAGTGTGATTTATTTCATTTCCCCATGGCGCTCACCGGAACAAACTCTAAACAAATGATCTGAGGAAGATTTACAGGCGGAAGAGTGAGGTGCCGCTCCAGCCACGGGAAACCGAGGTAAGAGTGTGTGCCCCGAGTACGCTTGCAGTCTCCTTATTTCAGAACTGTTTCAAAATTGTTGATTAACAAACAACGCACCACATTGCAGTGGCAATCCGGTTAAGTGGCAATTGTCTTTCAGAAGATATTACAATTTAAGCGCTCTAAACGAACTGTGCCAACTGATTATCCCCAAATCAGGGATAGGGCTACGTTTATGAATAGAATTAGCGCAAATACCTGTTTTTGATCTTCATTTCAAAAGACAAGAAATTCCAAGTACACAAACTAAGGTTTACAAACGTGAATTTTCAAGGGAGCAACCTCTTGGAAACATAGATTTATCCAAAATAAAAAGTGTGTCAAAAATAAGCATAAGATGGAAAAGCGTGATGCTAAAAGGAAGGAACTAATAACAACTATGTTTCAAAGGGGAAACACTGAAAAACCTAAAGAGACTGCCAGAGAACAAGGGAAAAATGACGTCAAAGAAAAACTTAGGTCATGGGAAAAACTGAACAAAAAATAAATAAATAAATCATGGGAACTCATAACACTACAAAAATACCTGGAAGTGGAAAGAGTCCCCAGGGGACTGCGCAATCTTTTAATGCCCACACAGCAAGACATAACAAATGACCTTTTACAAGAGTGGGGAGAACACTCGCTGAATTCATCTTTAGGATCAATCAAAATATTGGTAAAACATATAGAGATTGCCTTGGACAAAGTAAGAGATCAACTCAGCAGCCTAGAAAAAGAAATTGATGGATTAAAACTAAACCCGGAGATGACAAAATTCAAAGAAGATTTGAGCAAACAAATAGAAAAACATGAGGAAGTAGTAAGACAAAGAAAACAATCCAAATTTCTACGCGACGCTGAAGATTATGAACAAGGGCGAAACTTCACGTTTGCCCGAAAATATGATTCATACAAACAACAACCAACAAACCCCAATATATCCTCCTCGAGTGTCTCATCCTTAGCCTCAACTGAACAAAGTGATGATGAAATCATATCAGACCCACTAAAAAAGGCTTTTTTAGGGGATATGCGCCTCGTTCTCACCCAACGCCAGTGGGAACAACAACAGGGGGCGCAGAGATTCACACAAGGCAGAGGCAGAGGAAGAGGCCGAGGGAGACCATGGCAATCGAAACCTCAAAAAAACCAACAAGGAGGAGCAGAAGGGGAAACAAGTGTAAATACAAAAATAGGCACGGAAACACGAGGGATGAAACAAAAGAAGGGCAAATAGATGAAGAATTGCAAATAATCAATCTCGCCAAAAGAGAAATTACAGAAGCAGAAATATCACTCTTGAAAAAAGGAATCAATTATTGTCCAACTCAAAGAATGGACATGGCACAAACCAGAATAGATATGTACCTTTACATAAGAAAAATAAAATTGGCCAAATTCTTCATGGAAAAAGGAGACAAGCCATCAGTTACAAAATATCAACCTAAACCAACCTCAACCCTACTTGTGAAAGAGGCAGATACATACTTAGCCTTACTGAACATAAATGAACAGGAAGACACAGAGATCGCCTTACATGAAGTAATAAAACAATTGGGAGCAGGAACTAGTCAAATGAAGGCCAAATCCAAATTTTATCCTCAACTCACTCCGGGCAACAAAATTGATATGTTCCAGGAAGCAGTGACCCACGACCTATACAAGATCACAAAAACCAAAAGTCGTGACAACCTAACGATCAAAGAAAGAGAAGCTTTAATGTCGCTAAAAAAGGATCCAAGCTTCGAAATCAAAACAGCTGATAAAGGGGGAAACGTGGTCCTCTGGGACAGGGACTTATACACCGCAGAAGCCACAGGACAACTGAGTAAAAATGAATACTATGAAAAATTGAATACAAACCCCCTTCACCAAATCAAAAGAGATCTTGATCACCAATTGAACCGATGGGAAGCAGATGGTTTATTGGACTTTGATGAAAAGAAATATTTAACAGTCGATTTCCCGAAAATGGCTACAATCTACTTCTTGCCCAAAATACATAAAAATCCCACAAAACCACCAGGGAGGCCCATTGTGTCAGCCAAAGGGTCATTATTTGAACCTTTAGCCAATTACATTGACCACTACCTAAATCCGTATGTACAACAACTTAAATCATACATAAAAGACACCACGGAATTCTTGTGCATCTTGAAAGAACTGACATGGCAACCGAATTTCCTAATGATCACCATGGATGTAACGGCACTATACACCAACATAGACAATGATTTGGGTGTGAATGCATGTAAATATTATCTTCAAGAACGCAACATCCACTACAGAGATCACAACACCATGCTTTTGACCATGATTCAACTAACACTCACAAACAATATCTTTTTCTTCGGGGATACAATATACCGTCAAAAAAATGGAGCAGCGATGGGTTTTTCCTTCAGCCCAAGCTACGCTTGCATGGCTATGGGCTGGTGGGAAGAAACAAAAGCTTGGAGCAAGGAAAATGCAGAATACACCCAACACATCGTCGTATGGAAAAGATTCATTGACGATCTATTCATAGTGTGGAATAACAGTGAGGCTAAATTTCTGGAATACTTTGAGATATTAAATAGCAACACATCATGCTTAAAGTTTACATACTCCATGCACAGATCAAAAGCTACCTTTTTGGACACTGAAGTCTACGTAAAAGATAACTGTATCGAAACAACGCTTCACAGGAAAACCACCGCAACAAATGCAACTTTGGAGGCCACGAGCTTCCACCAACAATCGCTCATAAAAAGCATACCATACGGGGAATTTCTCCGTTTGAGAAGAATTTGTAGTGAGGAAAAAGAATGGAAAAAACAGAGCAATATAACCAAAACACGCTTTGAAAAAAGAAAGTACAATAAAAAAATGGTCCAAAACTGTTGGGAGAGAGCAAACCAAAAAACCAGAACTGAGTGCCTACAAAAAACAAACCGAAAAAAACAAGAAGACGAACCAATCAGATTGATCTTGAATTATAGCCAAGAATCAAAGAAAATCAATCAGATCTTGAAAAAAAACTGGAAAATTTTACAATTAGATCCAGTAATTGGCAAAAAAATGGGTACCCATCCAGTTATCACCTATAGGAGGGCAAGAAATTTACAAGACCAACTGATTCATAGTCACTACAGAAAACCTTCTCAAAAACAAATCTGGTTAAAAACCAAGGGTTTTGTAAAATGTTATAATTGCAAAGCTTGTGAAATTGCGAAACCAACGAGAGAAATAATGATGCCAAACAAAAAAACATGGGAGATCAGGGAATGCATTACATGCAACAGCCAATATACAATCTACATGATTGAATGTCCTTGCAAACTTAGGTATATAGGCAGCACAATCTGCGAGCTCAAAAAACGGATCCTGGAACATGCCCGTGCCACGACACACAGAGACAGAAGTAATGCTGTGGCAAAGCATATGGACTCCCACCACAATGGTGATTGGAAACTCTTACGTTTCTGGGGCATAGAAACAATGACCTTGTCGGACAGAGGCGGACATAATGAAAAACATCTCCGCCAAAAAGAGTCAAGACATATCTTGAACTTTAGGACAATGACCCCTTTTGGTCTGAACCAATCTGAAGAACTTTATATACACCTGTAACCATTACTTAGAGACTGTAACTGTGACCCCGTAAATGGTTCCGACAGGTAGCATCATGCCTTGCTTTTAATTTTAAATTGATTTTAATTTAATTTTCACATCTTTTCACAGATTGCAACGCCACATACTGCCTTACAAGGAGTAAATTTCACACATAAAGTCAAACACAAGCACTACCACCAAGAATCACAACAAATACAAACATGTAAGAATCATAAACAAATAACCATGTATATTAGTGCCCACCAGAGGGCGGTAACTGACATCCCAAACACCATTACTCACGGTGTCACCATAAGTACTGGGTTCAACTGACATTGTGTGCGCAAAATCAGTGGCAACAATCATAAAGCCCACTGGAGGGCGAAACACAACACAATATAAGGTTGACAAGCCTCATATTTCTAATTGCCAAATGCAAAAATGTCAAATGTTAAAAGTCAGAAAAACGCTAAAAATATAATGTAATGTAATTTGAATGGACTACATCTCCCACAATTCCTAGAGTGGATTATGGTGACATAATGATCATGTGATGGGTGGTGACGCCCCTAGGGGAGTGATTGTGTTTTTCCTTTACACTGAATGAAGTGTATAAGTTTGTGGCTACACTGTTTCCAAACTAACCGTGACCAAGACAGCGGAGGCTGTCGAAACGCGTTGGTTTTTGCCTTAATTTTGACTCACATGGATTGAAAATAAAAACGGATTTCATGCAAACCTAGTAGGATTATTCTTGGATTTCGTCGCGACTCCACGACATCCTTTTTTGAAGGAAACTTGGTTTGAATATATATATATATATATATATATATATATATATATATATATATATATATATATATATATATATATATATATATATATATATATATATATATATATATATTTATGAGCAGCTACCTCCTCCAAAGAAAAAGGCCCTGACCCAAAGGGAGACAATCATGAGCACATTATTGAACAGATGGCTTGGGCGAATGCATTTCGGCAATATCAGCCTTCCTCAGCGCCCCTCTCCAACTGCTCCTAGCGCTGCGAAGTAAGAACAGTCCTTCCCCTCTGTTGTTTTGACTTCTATGCTCCGCCCCCTTGATGTAGTCAGCATCCTCGTGCAGTTCCGCGTAGTGGAACTGCATATCCCACAATGCCCCAGTGTTCAGCACAGTGGGACTGGATGCATACTGAGTGGGGTGATATTTTCAGAGAGAGTGTCCGTGGGAGGCACAGCTGTAAGATTTCGTTGGGAGGTAAGACATTTGAAACAACTCCGGGCCCCCTCGAGTCCCCCTTCTTGTTACCGCTGCAGCCCTTCTGCTTGGAATCCTTAGCGGGGGTGAACACAGGGTCCTGCTTACCCAATTAGAGGATAAGATTTCCCCTGCCGCAGTCTCCGCCAAGCTTCGTGATGGGTTCTGGAACTTATTGCTACCGCAATTCAAGTACAAATGCTCAGCCGAGCTTGCCAGATAGTCCAGACCAACTTTTTGCCGTGTTATTCACTAAAAAAAACATAGGTTTCAGGCACGTTATAGTTTGAAATTAGAATTTAAAAAATCTTAGAAACTCACTGAAAAAACCATAGGTTTCCGGAACGTTATAGTTAGTTGGACATTTCACTCATACAAAACCATAGAATTTCCAGCATTATAGTTAGTTCAGCTAACTATAACTCGCGCCCCCGCAATGCACTTCTGATGACATCACATATTACATCATTCATGACATGGTCAGTGACATCACTGATGACATCACTGCCGGTTTGACTGAGAGGAGCAAGATGATTTTCTAACTGCTTTCATATGGCTGAAATGAAAGGAAACAGTCAGGATTATTGCAGAAGAAATTCAGGGTGACTCGCCCGTGAGCTCTAACCACATTTCACGAGTCTCAAGATCCTTGGCCGTTTTTAAATCATTATAAAGAGCTTCCACACATCCATAATATTTAAGCCTCGAATAATACTATGAATTGGAGAACAGATAATGGACATCTGTCTGCAGCACAATTGAGAGCCAAAACAAAACCAAATCCGAGTCCTGAGGAGAATCCCGGAATTGTTGGGGATTTGAAACTTGTTGGCTGTTGAGTGTGGGGGAAGGTAGAACAGGGTGTGCCATGAGGGGACTGAATAGAAATGATTTCCCCCTTTTTCTAGATTGTCAATACCCTTAAGTAGGATATGCATCCCCATCCTCCCACAGGCAGGACAGTAGACATGTGTCTGAATGAGCAATTGTCCGCCTTGTGTTTTTCAGTGCAAATGCAGGACTGGTTTAATTTCAGGTTGGCACACATAATTTATCGATGTTTGTCTTATGATCAATGGTTTGCTGTATATATTTTTGTCACAAATAACATTTGGTATTATGTATGTGTTGTATATATTGTCTCACAAAATAAATGGTTCTAAAGCATGCATACAAATGTGTTGTAATTGTGTGATTTACTACTGTGGTGTTTCCTTTTAAAAGACATGCCCAATTGATTTATGAATGTCTTTTTGAATTATCAAAACTAAGCAGAATAAATATTCAAAAACCTCAGAATTAGTGGTCTCAGGTTTATCGCGAATATTTAAAATATACCTCCCTTGGCACCTTTCATTGATTTCACTACTCGGAAAGGCAGGCTGGGAGTCCTCTAGGGCCAGGGGTGAAAGTCACAGACATATTTCTCTCTTTGAAACGGGGCTCCTGGGGTGCAGGCTTGATGGAAAAACATCGCTGCACCCCTGTGTAGCTCCGAAGACAGAGGCGCGGGCGGTCTGCCGGAGAGAGCAGGAGGTTCCCGAAAGGTTGAGCTCGGCCTCTGTGCTTCTGGCCTTCACGCGCTCATCCCTGCACTGCGCCTAGCCCGCTATAAAAATCCTCGGCTTATTTCTTCATTTAATGTCCCTAGTGTATTGTCAGGTATGATTCTGACCCGTATTCTCATTATTAATAACACAGCCAATATTATTATCATCCTCGTGATTATCATGGGTTTTGTTCCTCTTTGACCACAATCATGGGTTGTCCCCTTGACACCAGTGGCACTCGCAAGACTCGGCAGCAGGCTGTGCCTGTGTTGACAGTGGAAGCATCTTTCAACGTACCTTCTTCTGCCTGTAAACACTGGACTACAATTCACAGTGACGTGCTTCAGTGGCCGGCTTTGCGGCGCTCCTTTGGGTCCGCTCCTTGTGTTTTTCTGGAGTCTCCGGGTATTGGGGTGTAATGTAGACGGACAGTGTCGGAACAGGGCAGTGGGGTCACGTAAACGTAAACAATACACTGTCACCTCGACTATCAATCACTCCGGGGCCAGTGGCGTCCCACAAGCGTGTGTGCTGCTGAGACAACGAGGAAGACGCCTGCCTGCACATCACTGTGCCCTTTAGCACAGGCAGGCATCCTGCTACCTTGGTAACCATCACGGGTACCTGTGTAGGAACCTCTGAATACACAATAGCCAGACTACCCGGACATTTTTGGAAATATTAGGCGTGAAATATAAACATGTGCATGAAAAATAAAGCATTAGACGTGACGATGACAAAGGTGTTGCTCCTTGCTTTAATGAAATGCCTGTTCGGTTCCCTAAATATAACGATGTCTATCCCGTGCTGCAACTATACTGAGGCCTGCTCAGTGCCCTGATGCTTTGCATATTAGTTTGAAAAGTACAGAAATAAAGCTCTACTGTTAAAATACTGTAGAATGTGTCCATATAAATGTTCTACACTTTGTACAAACCATGCGCTCTTCGTGACTACCGACGGCAACGTGATGATGTTGGTAGTCGCGATTATATATATTTCTTTAAAGGTGGTTTTCTCCTAAATTGATCATGAAATAAAAGGAAAAACAATATCTTACTAAATATTTAGACTTAAACTTTATTTAAAAAATTTCTTTAAGTGTATTTATCAGAATGTGAATACATTTCCTGATCACGCCTTCTCCACAGTAAATGCGACATTGTTGTGCCGACTCAAAAAAATTATTAAAAAGAAAACCAGTTATTAATGTACTTTCTGATACACACATACCAAATCAAAAAATGCATGGCATATAATATAAATATAATATACAATATCCAATTATAAAAAGAAAATAAGAAAATCTTACAGGCTCACTTAAACAAATGGACATTACAATTACGAAAAAGAATTTTAAAAAAACCTTAGAAATTCACTTAAAAAACAAAGGCTACAGGGATGTTATAGTTAGCAATTAGCATTTAAAAACCCTTAGAAATTCACTGAAAAAAACAAAGGATACAGGAGCATTATAGTTAATCTGACTTTCACTTGTACACAACCAGAGAAATTCAGCAGTTATAGTTATCTGAGCTAACTATAACTCGTGCCCCTGCAATGCACTACTTATGACCTCACGTATTACATTACTCATGACATGGTCAGTGACATCACTGATGACATCTCAAATGGCATCATTGATGACATCACTGATAACATCATCCACAGAATCTCTGACAAACCCACTGAAACCCCAATATAACCTTTCAAACACCCACTCCTACTTCCACACTAACATTCTCAAAAAACTTGACACACCCATACCAGTACTTACACACCCACTCACTGATTCATAGGTTTACACACACATCTACTCAGTTACACATACAACCACTCATACACCAACTCACTAATACAGCCACCGATATATCCACTCCTACACCCATACAGCCACTCACACACTGTCACTCACTCATAGAGCTACACACACACACACCTACTCACTCACCTATAGATTCAATCACTCAGCCATTTAATCACCTATACAGTTATACACACACGCACTCACTTATTCATACAGGTACTAACACATACTCACTCACCCCTACATGCCCTCACACACGCACTCCCTAACCCATACAGCCACTATCACAATCCCTCACTCACACATACAGTCACTCATATACTCTAACACTCAGCTATACTGCCCTTCCCATATCCACTTACGCACCCATATACCACTGACACATTCATTCGCTCACTGACACAGCCATGCACTCACTCAGTCACTTATACAGCCCTTTATTTACACACTCACTAACTCATACCGCCACTGACTCACCCACTAACCCATCCAAGCAGGCAGTCACACACCCCCTCATCCACCCACAAAGACACTCCTACAACCATACAAGTACTCAGACAACCAATTAATTACCCATATAGTCCCTCACGTACCTCACTCAAAGTCACTCAAAGTATTTACGCGTAGGATTAGCACAGTGCCATCCACGCAGAGATAGAAAGTTACAATGTCTCTTACCTTTTTCATAGCAAAGTCTTTAAACACAGGATTAGCACAGTGCTAGCCATGCCGAGCTGTAAAATGGCCAAAGCCTTTTACCACTCCAGGCACAGTATTACAGTTTTGGATTGGTAAAATACCATCCAAGCCAACCTGAAATGAATAAAAGCAACCCCTGACACGTGTTTCACTCTCATTAGAGCTCTTCAGAGAGGTATAGCTTTGTCCAGACACAAGGGAGCACCCTGTACAAGTCAAAAGAATACCATTTCAGGCATAGAGTGGCGCATAAATTATGCTAATAAAAGAAGCAGAGAACTCTGGGTGGTTCTCAAGTTTAGGAGGAAAGCAGCTCCAGCTTAGAGCACTCTCAACACCAGCGATACTCTAAATTTCCTCACCTCAAATGTCTGCTTTTCTATCAAAGTATTTAAGCGTAGGATAAGCACAGTGCCATCCACGCCGAGATAGAAAGGGACAAAGTCTTTTACCATTTTCACAGCAAAGTCTTTAAGCATAGCATTAGCACCCCCTTCTGGACAAAGATAGTCAATGCTTCCTTGTCACAAGGTATGATCCCAGAATGCATCAAAGAGGCAAAGGTAACGCCTATATTGAAAAAACCCACAGCCGATATTACAGATGTTAACAACTTCCGACCTATCTCTAGTATTCCTACCCTTGTCAAACTCCTGGAGAAATGCGTCCAATCACACCTATGTGCACACATTGAAAATTACCACCTCCTTGACCAATATCAATCTGGCTTTCGTAGTGGTGATAGCACCGAATCGGCCCTCACTCACGTGATTGATGATATATTAACAATGCTTGATCTAAATGAATCCTGCCTCCTTCTCCTACTTGACCTCTCCTCCGCATTTGGCACTGTTAATCATGACAACCTCCTATTCATTCTGGAACATAGGATGGGCCTCTCAGGTCAGGTGCTGCATTGGTTTGGGTCCTTCCTGCAACACAGAATCCAAAGAGTTAAAGCAAATCACTCATTCTCCCAGCCACCCCCTGTCATCATGGGCGTTCCCCAAGGATCCTCATTATCTCACATTCTCTTCAATCTGTTCCTGGAACCTTTAGCTAACGTTCTAAATTCATTGGACACTAGGTTCCACATGTATGCAGACGACACCCAACTCTATTTAAAAATCTCCTCTCCGGAAGACATCACCTCACTCAATTCTACCCTCCTGACTACCCAAAATTGGTTGACTAAGAACCACGTCCTGCTAAACACCTCTAAAACAGAATTCCTCCTCATATCTCCTCCGAAATATATTCCTAATATCGACCTATGGATGAATCAACTAACTGCCTTCAACTGCTCCCCCGTATCATCGATTCAGCTAAATCCCTAGGAATTACTCTGGACAAGCATCTGAATATGAAGTCTCACATCAGCAACGTGTGCAAGGGAACCAACCACCTTCTAAGAACACTCAGGAATCTGAAACCTTTTCTACCGCAAGCAGATTTCAAGCAAGTGGTACAAGCTCTTGTACTACCGAGACTTGACTACGGCAGTGCCACGCTATGTGGACTCCCCAAATACGCTTTGGCCCCTCTAAAGGCCTCTCTGAACGCAGCAGCCAGATTGATGTTGGGCACCAAGCGTAATACCCACATCTCTCCGGTTCTAAAATCTCTAAATTGGCTACCATATGAAGCTCAAATTCATCTGAAGATTGCCTGCCTTTCACATAAAGCCCTCCACTTCAAAACCCCTACCTACCTCGCACAAAAACTAAAACTATCTGGAGGAGGTAGATCGTCAAGGGGTGCTAATTCCCTCCTCCTGAAACGACGGACCTTCCGCAAAAAAAGAACTTGCCACCGAGCTTTCTCGGGATTTGCTCCAAAAATCTGGAACTCTCTTCCACCCGAAATTCGGAGGATCTCTTCCAAGGCCGCCTTCAAATTGGAAGCAAAGAAATTCCTCATGAAGAAGTTCTTACCTTAATAGGAGAGACATTATATATACCTTTCTTGTACTTTATTGTCCGCCTGAAAGATGTCGTTCATTGTATTGTATGATTCACCCTTGTATATGATTTTTCTTCCCCAGCAAGCGTGCACCCAGGATTGTAAATGTTTATTAGCTGCTTACCACTTGATTCAATGATTAGTACAAGCCCCATATAACTCATGTTTAGATTTTACTATATTGTTGACTATTATTCATGTTTGATTATTCACTTAATACGCCTTCTAACTGGAAGCAAAGAAATTCCTCATGAAGAAATTCTTACCTTAATAGGAGGGACATTATATATACCTTTCTTGTACTTTATTTTCCGCCCAAAAGGTGTCATTCATTGTACAGTATGATTCACCCTTGTATATGATTTTTCTTCCCCAGCGCGCGTGTACCCTTGATTGTAAATGTTTATCGGCTGCTTACCACTTGATTCAATGCTTAGTATAAGCCCCATATAACTCATGTTTAGATTTTACTATATTGTTGACTATTATTCATGTTTGATTATTCACTTAATACCCTTATATCACCACACTACTTCATATAGCCCCTTTGTCCTCTCTGGACTATATTTGATTTGCGTGAACTATTGATCTTATGTTTATTTTACTACCCAGGTTTGACTCAAGTTCTGATTGTTACCTTCCCTACAACTGTAAAGCGCTCTGATGTCCTTCGGGATCTAGTCTGCGCTATATAAACCTTTATAAATAAAATAAAATAAATTGCAGCTTTGGATTGGTAAAATACCATCCAAGCAAACTTGAAATGAAAAAAAGCAACCCCTGACCTGTGATTCGCTCTCATTAGAGCCCTTCAGAGAGGTATAGCTTTGTCCAAACAAAATGGAGCTCCCAGTATAAGTAAAAAAAAAACCCTTTCAGGCATGGAGTGACGCATAAATTATGCAAGAAAAAAAGCAGAGAACTCTGGGTAGTTGTCAAGTTTAGGTGGAAAGCAGCTCCAGCATAGAGCACTTTCAACACCAGCGACACTCTAAATTTGCTCACCTCAAATGTGACATCATTGATGACATCTCAAATGACATCACTGATGCCATTATTGATGACACCATCCAGTGAGTGTACGTATTTTGTAAGAGATTATTATGATTGCTAAACATTTATACTAAGCTACTACAAAACTTAAAGTAGTATACTGGCTGCATAACTAATGAGTGATACTACCTTAAATATATATCATGTGAGTGGGTGTGTGACTGTATGTATCCTTGTGTGTGAGTGACTGTATGGGTGTATAAGTGGCTGTGTATGCATCTGTGTGAATGAATGAGATGCTGTGTGAGTGGCTTTATTGGTGAGTGAATGGGTGTGTCAGTGGATGTATGGGTGGATGAGTGATGGTGTAAGTGGCTCTATCAGTGATTAAATGGGTGTGTAGTGACTGTATGGTAGAGTGAGTTGGTATCTGAATGGTTGTATGAATAAGTGACTGGGTGTGTAAGTGGCTGTATGGGTGAGGGTGGCTATTCAAATAGGTGTTTGGTTTTGTTATGTGACTTTGTGTGTGAGTGACTGTGTTGGACAGTGAGTGTCTGTGTAAATGGTTGTATGGGTGGGTATAGGAATGTGTGAGTCCTTGTATGGATATATGAATGGGTATCTTAGTGGTTGTGTGAGTGAGTGTATGAGGGCTTCTATGAGTGACTGAGTGGCTGTGCTGAGAGGCTGATAGGGTGAGTGAGGGGGCGTGTGACTTTGTAGGTAAATAAGTGGATGTGTAAGTCGCTTTATAGGTGAGGGAATGGGCTGTAAGTGGGTGAATGAGGGAGGGAGTCGGTATTTGAGTGGCTCTATGGAGGACTGAGTGGGTTTGTTTGTACTGGTATAGGTCTGTGAGTGGGGATGTCAGTGGTTGTCCGGGTGTTGGAGTGGGCGTACAAGAGTTTTTATGGGGTGTGAGTGGTTCTGGTGACTGATGTCAACAGTGATGTCATTTGAGATGTCATCAGTGATGTCACTGACCATGCCATGAGTGATACAATATGTGAGGTCATTAGCAGTGCTTTGCGGGGGGTAAGTTATAGTTAGCTCAGTTAACTATAACTGCTGAATTTCTCTAGTTTTGTACAAGTGAAATGTCACCCTAACTAGAATGTCCCCGTAACTTTTGTTTTTTTCTGTTAATTTCTAAGGTTTTCTAAACTGTATTTGCTAACTATATCACCCCTGCAACCTCTGGTTTTTTCAGTGAATTTATACAATTTTTTAACTAGGAATCCCATTTGCAGAGTGGTGGAGAAAGGGGGCTGGGCCTCCAACCAGCTTGCAGGAATCCCACTGTGTAGGACTTACAGGAGGTAGCAGGAAGGCTTCTTGGCCCCTAAGGTCCCACAGGAGTAAAGTGGACCTTATACCTCAACCACTAATGCACCACGAGCGCAGCTGCATTTACAGATTAGTGGAGAAAGAGGAGTGGCCTCCAAAGACCTTTTTGCAATCCCACTGTGTGGGGCTCATTGGTGGTAACAGAAGGGGTAGTTGGACCTCAAGGACTTCCTTATGGGCAACTACCTCTCCTGTTACCTTCAGTAAGTTCCACACAGCAAAACTGCTGAGAGGTTGTCAGAGACTATGCCCCCTTTCTCCACCACTGTGCAAACGTGGCTCCTGGTGCACTACTAGTAGGGGAATGAAGGCCCCTTGGCTCCAATGGATCCCTGGGGACCAACGACCCCTCCTGTTAACTCCAGTAAGTCCCACACATTGTTTTTGCTGAGATATTTTCAGTGGCCATGCCCCCTTTCTCCACCACTCTGCAAACGCACACCTCCTGGTGCACTACTAGTTAGGGGATGAAGTCCCCTTGGCTCTTGAGGGTCCTTGGGGCCAACTACCCCTCCTGCCATCTCCAGTAACACCCACAAAGCTGGACAGCTGAGAGGTTGTCGGAGGCCATGCCCCCTTTCTCCACCACTCTGCAAACTCACCTCCTGAAGCACTACTGGTTGGTGGAATTAATCCACTTTATTCCTGAGGCCCTCAGGAGTAAAGTGGTATTCATTCTCCAACCAGAAACACACCAGTAGGCGCGTTTGCAGAATGGTGGAAAAAGGGGGCATGGTCTTCAAGCCCTCTCAGCAATTCAGCACTCTGGGACTTACTGGAGGTAACAAGAGGGCGTACTGGCCCCCAAGGACCCTGAGCATTCAAGCGGATTTCAATCTTCAACCACCATTGCACCAGGAGGTGCTTTTGCAGAGTGGTGGTAAAGGGGACAAGGCCTCCAGTGACTTGCCAGAGTCTTTTTTCTTTTTATGAAAAGTCTTTTTTTTTTAGGGAAGGGGTCTGCGTAGCCCCTTTCCCTCATCCGTTTTCCGCCCTGGGGATCTGATCCCCCAGGGCCACTTTTTTTTTTTTTTAAATGGGGAGGGAGGATACTTGGCCTCCCTCCCCAGGCTGATTACGGACCCGGGGACCCCATCACCCGGGGCCCGTTCTTTTCTTTTTTTATAAAAAAGTTTTAATATAAGGGAATGGGGGCCACATGGCCCCAGGGAGGCCCCTTCCCTGGGCCAGTTTTGGCCCTGGGGACCACGTCCCCGGGACCTGACCTTTATTTTTAATCGGGGGACTATGCGGCCCCCTCCTGAGGCCAATTTCGGCCCCAGAGCCAGGGTTTTAATTATCTTTTTTTTATTTTAAAAGGGGAGGGAAGCCACATGACCCAGGCCTATTTCAGCCCCAGGGATCCGATCCCCTGGGGTCTGGCCTCCATAATTAGCTTTTTTTAAATTGGGAGGGGGCCAGTGTGGCCCCTTTACCTGTACCGATATTGCCCCTGGAACCCCATCCCCCGGGCATGGTCAGCCCATTGGGGACCGCAGGGGGAGCCTCAAGTCCCCGCGGTCCCTGCCAGCTTCCTGCCTCCTGGGGGAGCTGGCATTGTTTTTGGACAGAGGGGGCTGCTAACATGCAGCTCCCTCTGTCCAAGAGCAATTCTACTCCACTCCATGGAAGCAAGAGTATTTTTAATGCTCTTGGGGTGGGCACCCCGGGACAATGCTGGGTCCGACCCTGGGGCGTGGTGGTCCCCAGGGCCCTGGTTGGTGGTGGTCACCAGGGCCATCCACTGCCCCCTCCAACAAAAATTAATCTCCCAAGAGGTGGTGGTCCCCGGGGCTGCAGGGGCCACGCGGCCCATTTCTAATTTAGTATACAGTTGCCCCAAGCAGGAGGCAGTCCCTGGGCTCCGTGGGGGCTTGACCCCGCCCACGCATTATTTGTGAATATAGCCCTGGGGAGGTGGCGGTTCCCGGGACCCTGGGGAGCCGCGTGCGCCCTGCATTTCAGTCAATTCGCTCCGGGGAGATGGTGCTCCCCGAGGCTGTGTGGGAGGGCTGGTGCACCCCCACATATTTATATTTCACATAGCCCTGGGGAGAATACAGGCCCTGAGGCTGCGGGGGGAAACGCGGGTTCCATCCTTATTTTTTATTGCTGTCTAAATTAAACAAAGCGCGGCCGCCCTTTTTGGCCAGATTCACAGCGACTCCAGCCAAAATTGTGTTTATAAAATGTTTTTACAGGGACCACCTGAACAGGTCTAGTGGGTCAGGGTGTTTTTACCCTGCACCTTTTTCTTTTTTAAATGTTTTTTCTTGTCAGTCAGTTCAACTGAGTCACAAGATGGCTGCCAACACTTCCTGGTTTGAAGTGTTGGCAGCCAATCAGATCTCAGACATGAGATCATGAGGGGTTGCTGATCCAATGCAGCCACAGTTGTATATCTCAGAAATCTTTAAATTTCTCAGAAACTACCAAACACAGTTACACCATTTAACAAAAAGAATGCTTTCCGGCCTAAAAGCTACCTTTCTGCCAAATTTGGAGTAATTCCATTCAGCAGTTTGAGCTGTAGCCGTGCCTAAAGTCTCCTATAAATGTAAATGTCAAGGAATTTGTAGAGCGCACTGCCACCAAGCTGTTTCCTGGCACTATTACTCATACCGCTGTGGAACCCTTCCTGGCTTTCCCTGTGAAGTGGCCACTCCTGGGCACCCCCAAGGTGAAGCCAGGCATCCTAGCGCTGTTGGGGCCGGTGTGGAGGTTAAGCAAGCTATTGCCCAGAGTTGCAGCGTGGGGCCCATTATTAGAATAGACACCGAGGCGAGAATTGTCAGGTCCGAGGAAATTGAGCCCAAGACCCAGCGAGGCAGGAATTGAACCCTGGTCCCGGGCCAGAACTCTGCATCAGGGTCTGCCGCTCTAACCATTGAGCCACACTCCTCCACTGGAATTTAACATGTAGAAAAAGCGTTTTGGGCCCCCCTTTTTCTTGGCCTCCGCTTGACAGATCACTCTTAAATTATCAAGACAGCAGCTGAAGTGACTGCCCTGATAGTTTTGAACATTTTGGGAAGATACGTCAAACAGCACCAAAGGTATTAGCAAATCAAAAAAAGCCCTTCCTATGGATACTACATCCAAACTATAACTACCTAAGCCTGCATGCCTGGGTGGTGCCTAAATTGGCGACCGCAAAAGTCATAACAGATGCTGGCGACACCAATGATGTCACACGGAGCTAGGAATTCCTCAGGATTTTGTATGCTAATATGTATTGCTCATTTCACAAAACTCCACTAAACTTTCCAGACATATACCTTTTCCTACATTGGAGGACAATGGAAAAATTTGTGAAGAATTTGTCAAGGGGTTTCAAAGGAAAAAGAGGAGTCCCAAACACGTTTTGGCCGAATGCATTTCCATAGTCTTTGTACTTGTAGCAAATTAAACACCCATTAAGATTTACATGAAGTTTGACAGGTTTATAAATTTAGGTTGAGCAGATAATCCTTTTTGGTAAAACGGGTTACCAGTGTATGTATTTTTTGAGTTATAAGTTATGTTAAATTAGTGACATCTGTTGTCTCTGTAGTTTTGCAAAATTTCCCAAAAGTACCATGGTACGTGTTCTGGGTTAGGGCATAAGATATAGGTTTAGGTCCCATTTATTGCAGTTTTAACAGAAATGCATTGACATGTATAGTAGCAGTGTAAAATAGTGTTCCTAATTTTTATGTACCGAAAATGAGTAGCACCACACAGAGAAAATAATGTTTTTTCTCTATAACCTTCTTTTAAATTATGGAGAACTCTGCTAACCCTACAATGGGTTAACCTGAAAATGCTAAATTTAGTTAATCTCTTGAGAAAAGCCACTTAACATACGGCCTGATTACGAGTTTGGTGGAGAGGGTACACTTGGTAAAGTCCTAAGTCTGCCCGGCTGATTTACAGGTGGGTGGATCTTTAGTATCTCAACAGAATCACAAGTGACCCAACCGGAGAAAAGTGATGTCCACTAGAACAACCTCATATCTGATAGAGACTTCTAGCTGCAGAATCCTTACCTTTGAAATCTTCAGGGGTCAGGCTGGAATCGGAAACGTTTGCGTGAGCAATACCCCATGCATGCGCTATCTAGTGGCTCCATTCAGCTCTGTGTGGCATCATTGGTGTCGCTAGCATCTGTTATGTGGAGAAGTGTGGCTCAGGGGTTAGAGGCAGCAGACCCGGAAGCTGAGATCGGTCCTGGACCAGGGTTGAATTCCCCCGCCTCGGCAGGTCTTGGGCTAAAAATTCCACAGACTTGATAATTCTCGCCCCGGTGCCTCCTCGACTCACGGGTTCACACTCTGCGACTCTGGGCAATAGCTTGCTTAATCTCCACAACGGCCCCTCGCGGCAGGATGCCTGACTTTCACCTTGTGGATACCCTGCTATCTCACAGGGGAATACCAGGAAGGGTTCCCTAAGCAAGTGCCAGGAAACCCACTGCGGGTAGCTGTGCGCTATATAAGCTTAACTACATTTACATTTATGAATTTTGCGGTCGCCTATTTAGGCACCACCCAGGCACACAGACTTCACTTCTTTTCTTTCTGCAGCAGTTAAGTGCTGATCCCGAGAAGAGCTACCCCTCTGTCTCTTTTTGACAGGCTTTTTTAACTTTTTGTAGAGCAGAAACTGTTTTTTGTGTTTCGAGGGATATCTTCTAGAAAGACAGGGCTTAAACTGTGTGGCGCCTGTGTCTGCGCCATGTCGGTAACTGACCCCCACCTTGTCTATCTCTGGTGTCTCGAGCTTGACCACGACTCAACAGGATTCTCAACTAAGGGTGGGCGGCCAACTACGCTCCGTGCACGGAGTGCACGGAGTGCCGTCTCCTACGCATTTTGCGTAGCGGGCGTAGCCAGGCGGCACTACGCGCGCTCCGCAGACGGTGCGTAGCCAGCCGCCACCCGCCTCCCTCCCGCCCTCCCTAAATACATAAATAAAAGTATAAAAAGCTTTTAAAAACACTTACCTTGTCTGCCGCGTCCCCGGGGCTCCCTCTCGCCGTCCCTGGATTCGCGCCGCCATTTCGGATCCTAATAAGCATGCGCGGGCGGCCGCGCATGCGCATTTCTCATGAGGAATGCGCATGCGCGGCCGCCCGCGCATGCGCATTAGGATCCGAATCGGTGGCGGCGCGAATCGCGGGACGGCGAGAGGGAGCCCCGGGGACGCGGCAGACAAGGTAAGTGTTTTTAAAAGCTTTTTATACTTTTATTTATGTATTTAGGGAGGGCGGGAGGGAGGCGGGCGGCGCGGAGTGGGGCTACGCGTAGTGCGCGGGTGGGCGTAGTTGTGTGCCCACTTCGCGTAGCTCCGCGGAGCCCCACTCCGCACACTACGCCCAGGGTTATTCTCAACACAAACTGTCTCACTCTAAAAAAAGTGCTGGATGCTTGATACAGTTTTAAAGCCTCACATACAGTAAAAGAAATGAAAAGATGAAAATGTGACACAACAGAATCCGGCTTGTTAAATCAAAGTAGAGTCAAGGGCTTAACACAGGCGGCTACCGTTCTGGGGGATGCCAAGCTTTCAGGGGGCCACCAATCCTTCAGCCCCCGCCCCATTCAGTCTAAAGCCAATGAACCCTTATGAGATTTGGGAGACTTAGTGGCCCCCACATCACACTTTGCAGGGAGGCCCCATCATTTTGTGTTACGTCACTGGATAGAGCATACATTCCATGAATAAAAATGTTTTTGAAAGACGTCTTTCATTTCTGGTAAAATGTCAGAAATATGTTTATTCCTTCTGTGCAGCTACTTTTCGCTGAATTTTTCATCTGATATTTTTCTTTAAAACTTCACCACCTTCGTCCCTGTGATGATGGAGTTTAAAAAAACACTAATAGCAACTTTGCAAAGATGAAAATGAAAACGTCTCCAACTTTGCACTCTCCTACTGGCAGGGATTAGCTAAAAATCAGCTTTTGAGCTTCGGATTTAGGGATATTGCATTGTAAAATCTCAAATGGCTTTTGAACACTTTGAGGTGCTGTATCTTTTTGCCTGGAAACTCTCTCCTTAAAAAAACAAGAACTAAGAGGCAAACATTTTCCTGATACAACCCCAAAGGATAGAACTCAATCCCTATGACTCCCACAACAAAAATCTACTGGGTTAATTTCAATAGATAGCTTAAGGATCTTCTTTTTAAATGACATCTCTGAATATAATGTGTGTTCATCCTCCCTCATCAATCTGTCTAAGATTAGAGATGATGCAGTTCTATTTACTAGAGCTGATGACCTCTAAGTATCAGACTTCTGACTGTGTACCATAGCTCGTCCTACTAGTAATCTTATCATAGTAGCCAACTCACAAAAGCATTTATGAGCATGGGAAGTTGTACTACAGGAGTTTTTTGCTATGTACTCTTGCATGCCTTTTTGATTCAGCCCAAAGACATCTAACTACCCACTGGTTAAAAAAAATATATATATATATATATATATATTGTCGCTCTATTTCTTTCAATCCAGGAAAGAAGTACACAGCACTCACGGGGGCGGTTGCAGTAGCAGCGGTTTATTTACACAGACGCGCTTGTGTGAATAAACCGCTGCTACTGCAACCGACCCCGTGAGTGCTGTGTACTTCTTTCCTGGATTGAAAGAAATAGAGCGACAATATTTATGCAGAGCATCACCGCCACCGGCACCCGTCTTTTTAAGTGCCCCGTCTTCTGATGCAAGTAGAAGCGTGATATATATATATCACTAATTACTTGCAAAAGCAGATACGTGGTGTACGTGGTTGAATGTCCCTGTAAACTGAAATATATAGGGAGCACAACGTGCAAATTGAAAAAAAGAATCTTAGAACACACGCGTGCAACCACAAATAAAGACAAAAATAATGCCATAGCCAGACATATGGAAGCAACTCACAAGGGGGATTGGAAATTGCTAACATTTTATGGCATTGACCAAGTAACAGAGAACAAACGAGGAGGTAATTTGGAGAAATTACTCCGTCAAAAGGAATCACGACACATTTTAAAATTCAGGACAATGACCCCGTTTGGGTTAAACCAGTCTGAAGAACTATACGTGCACTTATAGTGATAAATTGCGAAAAATATCATAAATGTAAAAAGGAAACGATTTTCTAGATGAAATCGTATTACACTATATATAATGATTAATTGACAAAAATGCACTGTATACCATACTGAAGGAAAAGTAATGAATGTGTCAAACAACAATGTTGCCGATTACTGACAAAATCCCTTCAATTGTTTTGTGTATTAGAATGTGTATTAGAATAATGAATATGACCAATTCTGGGTACATACTACAAGTCCCACAAGCCCAAGGGGCAGATCAAAGACACAACAGGAAATGATGTAATGGTCCGGTTTTCAAATATGTTTAAATCACGAAAAAAATGGGTGTGGTTAGATGCCGTGATCAAGCAGCGGCTGCTGCGAAACGCGTCGGCTTTGTTTGCCTTGTCTTGGAGTGTTTCAATGAAATCAAAATGGAATAAAAAAGAAAACTTTATGAAAACGAGTACCTTTGGTGAGTGCGACCCTCTTTTTCTGGCCTCCAGAAGTTGTTGCAATAATTAAACGGCGTGGTCCTGCCGTTGGAAAACACACCGCAAAAGGATCGCCGGTTAGCAGGGAATCTGGACTAACAACGATATATATATATATATATATATATATATATATATATATATATATATATATATATATATTCAAAAGAAATCCTGAGCCGCTGAATCCTAGGCGGCAAAAGCAGGTAACGACCTCTTCCCCGAGAAAATGCAAGATGCTCAATAACAGGCCAACAAACACTGTAGAGTGCAAGCAGTTGTAGTTCTTTATTCAACGCAATTACGGGCAGCTGCCCTCCCTGACGCGTTTCGCTCTGGCAAGCAGAGCTTGATCACATGACGCGCCACCGTAGGTTGTGCCTTATATGTCAATAAAAGCCTATCAGCTTAAAAAATAGGCTGAAAGGTTAAGTTTTTAAAGTGCAAATAATATGTAAGACAATTATATGCAGATATCTAAGCAATTACGGCAATGACACACAAAGCAATAGAAATGGTGTTGTGTAACCCAAACATATGAAATAGTAAATTTTTGAGGATATTACATCTATCATATTCAAAAGAAGAAGTTATGGCAAGTGCCCAAAATTCATCTATGATTGATGAGTTCCAAGTAATAAATAAAACTTCAATGTGGGTCGTTAAATCACAACAGACATTAAAGAAGACCATGATGTTCAGATCTTAAAGTGTGTCCAAAGTTCCACTTTCAGGGTTTTAAGTTCATTTTCTCCAAGTGGAAAAAAACAGATTTTTTTTTTCTCTTTTCCCCTTCTTTTATCATCATCCTGACTACCTACATCATATAATCAGAACGATGTAAACAAGCGCAATAGATCTTAAATGATCATCTGCATGTGACAACATGAAAACAAAAAATCAACCAAAAAAAAGGGTTATTTTAAATGGTTATTAAAACAGGGCACTTGAACAGTTTGGCAGTGGCCCTTTGTAGATAACCTAATACTAAATTCAATAGAATGAACAACATTTTTATGTTACTTAATTCATAAACAATACAGCAGCCCCTGAATTGTGAAACATTCTGCTCTAGAAAATATTCACGAACATCAGGCCAAATCCAACTTATACAAAAACTATCACAGAAATTAGCATCAGGAGCATACAACAAATTCAGAAAAGACTATAGGAAATTACTGAGACCTTCATTGATGTTCAATCCATTAGGAACTCTGGTGTCTAATAATAAAATGAATTGTGTCTCTTTCTGCCTAAGTAATCTCTCACGATCCCCACCCCTAGTAGGATTTGGGACAGAACCTAGGACTGTGTACTCAAGATCTTTCAGCTGATTATTATGAACTGCTCGAAAATGGCGTGCCACAGGGTAGTTATTGTCTGAATTTACAATAGCACGTATGTGCTGAAGAATACGTTTATTGACTGGGAGTTTCTTACTCCCAATGTATTCTAGATTACATGTGCATCTGAGTTTATAGATCACAAATTCAGAACGACAAGTTAAATACTCCCGGATTGGTATTTTCTTTTCGCTAAAGGCCGACTGATAATATGTGCCATTTTTAGGGAATGTGCACGCCCGGCACGAAGTACATTTAAAAAAGCCCAACTTCAACAACCAAGGAGGTTTCAGGACATTTTCTGGCATAGATCTATCTAGTG